>NW_016107693.1:1832625-1870967 GCF_001604975.1 Cebus imitator | reverse complement strand
GGGTTCAGGCAATTCTCCTGCCTCAGCCTCCTGAGTAGCTGGGATTACAGGCACGTGCTACCATGCCCAGCTAATTTTTTGTATTTTTAGTAGAGACGGGGTTTCACCGTGTTGACAGGATGGTCTCGATCTCTTGCCCTCGTGATCCACCCGCCTCGGCCTCCCAAAGTGCTGGGATTACAGGCTTGAGCCACCGCGCCCGGCTAAAGGTACCTTCTTAAACTTCCTAACCTCCAGAACCAGGAAAAATAAATTTCTGTTTTTTTTCTTCTCATATTAGTCTATGCCTATGGTAGTTTGTTATAGTAGCCCAGGCAAAGTCACCAAATATCCAGCAGCTTTTGATATTATCGGTAAATGCTGGTTTAAATTTCATCTTTAATAAGTTGTTCCTGGTGTATCAAACATAAATTAATGTTTTCCTATGCATTTTAACTCTAATCCTGCTAAGCATGCCCATTATGCTTTATAAGTTAATATTTTCTCTTGGATTTTCTATATATATAGTCACATTGTCTAAGAACATACAATTTACGTTTATTTTGATTATCATATTTTCCCATCTTTTCTTTACCTTGTTTCAGTGGCTAGAATTTTTGATAAAATGTTGAGTAAAATGGTTGATGGTGGGTACCTTTTTCTCGTCCTGATGCCAGAGAACAATATTTAATGTGATAAATTATGATGATTCATTTTCAAATATTAATCTTGAGCTCTCAAATTATATTCAAAATGTAATGGCATAATTCCATTTTGTAAATATTGCCAATGTTTTTTATTTATTCTATAAATAAGATAGGTGTACATATCTTTTTCTTGTTATGGAATAAGATTTTATTGTTGTATGGAAAGCATTGCCTAATTTTCTATTTCTTGCAACACATAATATTTGCACTATCTTGTATTGCAATATTCAGAAGAAATCATTGAAAGAGCCAACTGAATCAGAAGTTATCTTTGTGGGATAAGATCTGCACATGTACCCCAGAACCTAAAGTATAATTTTAAAAAATCAGTGTCTTAATTCCTTTTAAGTTATTTATATATTTTTCCTACTCTCTCCCCCTGCCACCACCAAGACATTTGATCATTTTATTACATTTGAGAATATATTGGCATTAATTTGTTATTAATAACCTTTTACTAATAAGTCAACACACTCTGTATGATTTCACTTCAGGTACAACTCATTTGATTGATCATCGCTTTATTACACTTAGTAAGTATTGCATTGTTTACAAATTGAAGGTTTGTAGCAACTGCATCCAGCAGGTCATTTTGTAATGGTATGTGTTCACTTTGTGACTCTGTATCACATTGTTGTAATTCTACCACTATTTAAAAGTGCTTCTTAGTATTATATGTTATGGTGATCTGTGATGAGTGATCTTTGATATCACTCATCAAAATTGCAATTGTGTTGAGTTGCTATGAATTGTGCCCATATAAGATGATGAACTTAACTGATAAATGCCCTGTGTGTTCTGACTGCCCACTGACCAGCCATTCTCATCTGTCTTCCTCTCCTTGGGCTTCCCTAGTCTTTGAGACACAGCAATATTTTTAGGTCAACTAATATTCTCACACTGGCCTCAAAGAATTCAAGTGAGATGAAGAGTTACAAGTCTTATTCTGTATCAAAAACTAAAATTGATTAATCTTAGTGAAAAAGGCCTGTCAAAAGCCAAAATAAACCAAAAGCTAGACCTCTTGTGCCAGCTATCCAAGTTGTGAATTAAGAAAAGTTCTAGAATGAAATCAAAAGTGCTACTTTCAGGTCAAACACCTTGTCTCTAATTCAACCTCTAGATCTCAGGGCATATAATTGTTCTTATAAGAAAGACATATCTATATCTCTAACATAATTCAAATAAAAGTAAAGACTACTTCACTGATTTAATTTTTTGATTTTTTGGGGAGCACGGGAGACAAGGTCTCACTTTGTCAGCTAGACTGGAGTGCAGTGGTTGAATCATAGCTCACTGCAGCCTCAACCTCCTGGCCTAAAGTAGTTCTTCCACCTTAGCCTCCTGAATAGCTGAGACAACAGGCATGGACCACCATGCCTGGCTGATTATTTTTAACTTTTTTATAGAGATGGGTTTCATTCTGTGGTCCAAGATGTCTCAAACTTCTGGCTTCAAGTGATCCTCCTGCCTTGGCCTCCCAAAGTATTGTGAGGCCAAAGTGTGGAAACATGTTGGGACTTACGTTGGGCCTTTTCTAAAACTCTCAGCTACATGACTATCTGTATTTCTCCATCCTCATAAAGCCACTATGCATTGCATGTATGATACCTACCCCCATCTGAAACCTGCTCCACTTTTAGGCTCCCTCATTACTTTAAAAGTTATTATTCACCCAAATATTAAAGCCTCACATCCAGCATCATCACTAACTCCTCTCTTCCACATTGGCCAAATTTGTTGAAACTACATTTAAAACTAATCCAAATTCAAATATTTCTCACCATTTCCAGTTCTTCCCACTTATTCCTCATGGCTACTATCTCTTTTCTAAACTGACAGAAAGATCTACTAATTGCTACCATTCCTGCCCCACTCTTTGAAAAGTAAAGTAGTTATTTCCACTCACTTGTTGAAAACCCTTCAGTAGACTATGATGGATGACAGGTCTCTAAAGAATTAAGCCTAGTTCTTTCCCATCAATCTCATTTTTGATCCTCTGTCCCCACACACTGTGCTCCATCATCTCATCCTTGTTACTTCTTGGCCAAACCATGCTTACTCCTCAGCATGACTTTGTACCTGCTGCACAGCTATGTTCTCCTTCCACTCTGCAGGCCATTGCCACACATTTGGTTAGGTCTCTATACAAATGTCAGTTCCTCAGAGAGTTTTTCTCTAACCTATCACTCTTAACTGTTCATCTGTTTTGGTTTGTTTTTCATAGTTCATCATTCCAACTGAAATTATACTTTTTTTTTCTAATAGTGTGTATACTGTCTCTTTTCCTAGATAAAATTTAAGCCTCTCAGAAGCAAAGACTTTGTCTTATTTATGGTTGTGTCCCCTGTGAGTAGAAGATTGTCTAATGCCTGCTAAACATTTTTTATATTTTTTATATAATAAATAAATAAGTGTTGCTCAGTTTAGACAGTAATAATGAAGTGGCAGACAACTGACTCATGGAATTAAGGAAAACATTAGCAAATTTAAATCACATTCTGTAGATTTTTGCCAGGAAAATAAAAAGATTCTTAAAATAATCCTATCTTGGAAAGCAGCTTTTTAACTTCAGTTTGCAAATTTCAAGCTGAGTTAAATCTATATTGGTATTGCTGCTGTATTTGATGGGACTTTCAACCAATTTTGAGCACCACTGATTCATAGTGTAGTTTAAATAAATCACAAGAAGCAAAATACAGTTGCATTGTGCATAACCAATTTATTCTTTGGCCGTAATTCATCTGCACTAGGCAAAGCCACCTACGGCTTCAAGATCACAACCATTTCTTTCTATTACTGTAATCACATTATTCCAGAGCTTGGCAGTGATGGATGAGCATATCAAAAGATGAGAATTTTGTGCAATGGTAATATTGTGGACCATTCAAATAGGCTTTCAAATAGCCACCTGTCTTTTTCCAATAGGACCTTGTAATTTTGTACTGGTCAGAGAAAGATAAAGAATAAGAACTTTCAACCTAGAATTTCATATCCAGCCAAGCTGGATCATCAGATAAATGCAATAAAAAATGATAAAGGGGATATCACCAACAATCCCACAGAAACACAAACTACCATCAGAGATTATTACAAACAATTCTATGCACATAAACCAGTAAATGTGGAAGAAATTGATAAATTCCTGGACACTTGCACCCTCCCAAGACTAAAGCAGGAAGAAGTTGAATCCATGAATAGACCAATAACAAGGGCTGAAGTTGAGGCAGCAATTAATAGCATACCAACCAAAAAAATCCAGGTCCAGATGGGTTCACAGCCAAATTCTACCAGACATACAAAGCGGAGCTGGCACCATTCCTTCTGAAACTATTCCAAATAATATAAAAAGACAGAATCCTCCCCAACTCATTTTACAAGATCAACATCATCCTGATACTAAAACCTGGAAAGACGCAACAAAAAAAGAAAACTTCAGACCAATATCCATGATGAACATAGATGCAAAATTCCTCAATAAAATATTGGCAAACTGATTGCAACAGCACATCAAAAGCTTATCTATCACAATCAAGCAGGTTTCATCCTATGGATGCAAGGTTGGTTCAATATATGCAAGACTATAAACGTAATCCATCACATAAATAGAATGAAAGACAAAAACAACATGATTATCTCAAGAGATTTAGAGAAGGCTTTCCACAAAATTCAACAGCCCTTCATGCTAAAAACTCTCAATAAACTAGATATTGATGGAATGTATCACAAGATAATAAAAGCTACTTACGAGAAACCCAGTGCCAATCATACTGAACTGGTAAAAACTGGAAGCATTCCCTTTGAAATCTGGCACTAGACAAGGATGCCCTCTCTCACCACTCCTATTTGATATAGTATTGGAAGATTTAGCCAGAGTAATCAGGCACAAAAAAGAAATAAAGGGTATTCAATTAGGAAAGGAGGCAGTCAAATTGTCTCTATTTGCAGATGACATGACTGTATATTTAGAAGACCCTATTCTCTCAGCCCAAAGTCTCCTGAAACTGATATGCAACTTCAGCAAAGTTCCAGGATACAAAATCATTGTGCAAACATTACAAGCATTCCCATATACCAATAATAGACAAACAGAGAGCCAAATCAAGAGCAAACTCCCATTCACAATTGTTACAAGAAAAATAAAATACCTAGGAATACAACTAACAAAGGAGGTGAAGGACCACTTCAAGGACAATTACAAACCACTGCTCAAGGAAATAAGAGAAGACACAAACAGGTGGAAAAACATTCCATGTTTGTGGTTAGGAAGAATCAACATCATGAAAATGGCCATACTGGCCAAAGTAATTTATAGTTTCAATGCTATCCCCATCAAGCTACCAATGACCTTCTTCACAGAACTGGAAAAAAACACTTTAAACTTCATATGGAACTAAAAGAAAGCCCACATAGCCAAGACAGTCCTAAGCAAAAAGAACAAAGCTGGAGGCATCATGCTGCCAGAGAATGGGAAAAAAATTTGCAATCTACCCATCTGACAAAGGGCTAATATCCAGAATCTACAAAGAACTAAAACAGATTTACAAGGAATCAAACAAACAACCCCCTCCAAAAGTGGACAAAGTATATGAACAAACACTTTTCAAAAGAAGACATATATGAAGCCAACAAACATGAAAAAATGCCATCATCACTCACCCTTAGAGAAATGCAAATCGAAACCACATTGAGATACTGTATCATGCCAGTTAGAATGGTGATTGTTAAACAATCTGGCAACAACAGATGCTGGAGAGAATGTGGAGAAATAGAAACACTTGTACACTGTTTGTGGGAGTGTAAATTAGTTCAACCCTTGTGGAAGACACTGTAGCAATTTCTCAAGATCTAGAAATAGAAATTCCATTTGACCCATTAATCCCATTACTGGGTTATACCCAAAGAATTATAAATCATTCTATTATAAATACACACGCATTCGTATGTTCATTGCATCACTGTTTACAATAGCAAAGACCTGGAACCAACCCAAATGCCCATCGATGATAGACTGGACAAATAAAATGTGGCACATATACACCATGGAATTCTATGCAGCTATAAAAATTGATGAGTTTGTGTCCTTTGTTGGGACATGGATGAACCTGGAAACCTTCAATCTCAGCAAACTGACACAAGAACAGAAAATCAAACACTGCATATTGTCACTCATAGGTGGTTGTTGAACAATGAGAACACATGGACACAGAGGGGGAGCATCACACACTATGGTCCATTGAGGAGGGGTAAGGGAGGGACAGTGAAAGGGAGGGTGGGGAGGTATAATGAGGGGATAAATGTCAGGTATTGGTGATGGGGGGATGGAAGCAGCAAATCACCTTGCCATGAATGTACCTATGCAACAATCTTGCATGATCTGCACATGTACCTCAGAATCTAAATTACAATTTTTAAAAAAAAGTCATTACTGAAGACTGAAGAGAGGAAAGCACTCAAGAGACATCATTTCTTCATTTATTTATTTCTCTAAATAACTCATATTTGATGAGCTCTGTGAAGTTACTAACTGTTCTGATGTCTTGAGTTAGAGTTTGAACTCCTGAGCAAGGTTCTTGCCCTGAGGTGTCTTTCATTGTCTATGCACACAAGTTATGTCATACTGCCATAAGAGTTGAATAAAAAATAGAGTGATAATAATAAAGAGTAATTAGCATATGTGTTTTTGGAGGTTTCTACTTTATAAAAAACTGTTAGACTCTGAAGTGATTGTCTTATTTTATTGTATGAGCGCTATCAAGTGAATATATTTATACATGTATATGTTATTTTATTCTTTGAGCAGAATTCAAATATTTATTTACTGAGGACCTACTTTGTGTGAAATACTACCCCATGTGCTGGGGTTGCAGCCTGCATTAATTAGCGTTCTCTAGAGAGATGGAACAAATCAGAGGGGGTGGGAAGAGAGAGACCAGAGGGAATTTATTAGGGGAATTGGCTCCTGCTGTCACAGAGGCTGAGAAGTCCTATGGCTGGCTAGTTACAAGCTAGAGACCTCAGGATGCTGGTAGCATGGCTCAGTCCAAGTTGAAAGGCTTCAGAACCAAGGAAGCTGATGATGACTCTTTCTGAGGCTAAAAGCCTGATTACCCAAGGTGTTCACTAGCATAAGTCCTGGAGTGCAAATGCCAGGAATTCTGAAATACTGATGTCCAAGGACATGAGAGAAAGTGTCATATCCTAGCTTCAGCAGACGGATCCACATAATTGCCTTTTCTCTGCCTTTGTTCTGTCTGTGCTTTTAGCCAACTGGATGGTGCCCACACTGCCATGCTGAGGGCAGAACTTTCCCACCTAGTCGACTCAGACTCCTGCACTAATATCTTCTGAGAACATCCTCATGGACACATCAACAGTGATGCTTTCCAGGCTTCTAGGTGTGCATTAATCCAGTTAAGTTGACACCTACAATTAGCTGTCACACAGTTAAAATTCAAAAGGCAAAAATCTTTTTCTCATATTGCTCACATTTCAGTGGAGGAAAAAGTATAAGCAGAATAAGAAAAATATATTATTTAAAATCGATGATAAATACTAGGAAGAAAATGATAGCAGAGCAAGGGGGATAGCAACTAGAAGGTGGAGGGGTTATAATTTAAATCAGGGAAGCCTTACTAGGAAGGTGAGCCCATGTAGTGACCTTAACAAAGTGAAATAACCAGTCACGGAGACAATTTTAAAGACCAGCCCAAGGGAACGGGAGCTGCAAAGGGCTGAGGTGGGAATATTCCCGCTGTGTTCAGAGAATATTTACTGAATAAAATGAAGATCAATAAAAGGCAAAGTCAGCGAGGTAATCATGATGTAGTCACATTGTGGCAATGATAAGGACTTTCATTTCTCCTTTGAGTATAAAGGGAAGCCATTAGAAGGAGTGGCATAAACTAGTTTATGTTTTAACATTTATATTCTGTCTCCTATGTAATTAATATTTTGAAGTGGATATGGGCAGAAGATTATCTAACCTGGAGTGTCTTTCAATCACCTAGGAATGAGATAATTGTTATTTAGACCAATACAGTGATTGTGTACATGGGGAGAAATACAGATAACCCCTGACTCCATTTTCCAACTTTACAATGATGTGAAAGTGATGCATTCAGTAGAAACGATACTCTGAATATTTATTCTGTTTATCATTTTCAGCAGTATTGAATACATTACATGGGATATTCAGTACTTTACTATAAAAATTGACTGTTAGATGATTTTGCCCAACTTTAAGATGACGTAAGTGTTCCAAGCACATGTAAGGTTGACAGAGCTTAGGAAGCTATAATGCTCAGTAGCTTCAGTGAATAAACTGCAGTTTTTGGCTTATGTTATTTTCAGCTTATGATGGATTTATTAGGACTTAACCCATCATAAGTTGAGGTGTATCTGTAGCTCAAATCTGAATAAATTTTTAAGGAAGAATAAACAGGATTTTGGTGGGACTAGTTGACAGCTTTTTTTTTTATAAGTTTATTTTTTCTGTTTTTGTGTTTTGGATATTCATATTTATTTGCACAATCAACTTATGAGACAGGCAGTCCAGACTGTGGTCCATAATTTTATTTCAAAGAAAACTGGAGGACCACATAGTAGTTTCATATATATGTTGCAATGATCGGCCATCAAAACAAACCACCAGTTTTCTCTCCAAAAATCCTCATTGTTAGATAGGCAAACTGATCCATACTTAGAAGATGTTCATTAATAGAATATGGATCTTATTATAATAGCTTAAACCCTTGTTTGTGCTTTTTAAACATATTTCTTTGAATCGGGAATGAATACATTTAAGTACACTGTCCATACCTCAACTCTGTATAAATCCAAAATTCTTAAAAGCATCATCACTTGAAAAAATCAAACAATTTAGCATTGAATAATTGCAATAAAAGCAAAACAGTATTATGAAATCTACCTTTCCCTTGAAATAAGGGCAGCCTTATAAACTTTAATTCTTCCATTGTTTCTCATCTCTGACTCACTCTACACCCTGCTTTCTAGCTCAGTCCTTGTGAGAACTTATGATTATTATTTTTTATATGCTGACTATTGTCTGGATCTTTCATCTGATTTTATCAAGCACATGTTAATAACTTCCAGAGACAGATTTTCTTTTCTTACCTGAAAAATTATGCACCATATTATACAGTCTGTTTTTCTTCCTCACAATGCACAGGTGGCATCTACACTGCCTGTACCTCTATGAGCCTCACAGTCATTGAGTTCACACTTCAGTGAATTCTCAGAAACGATAGTGTCCACATAGAGGTCATTTGCGTAGTACATCAGGCAAGTTTTGGTGGTATTAGATTTCTTTAAAATTGTTCTTGGCCTCAGGAGCTTCAGATTATTTGAAATGAAAAAATTAATTGGGAAATACAAAAAGATAAAAGTGGCCCAAGGAAAAAGAAAGGAGAGGAGCATGCCATAAAGAATTTTGGCAAAGTGAGCACAGAAGTGCACGTCTCTATCCAGCTCTGTGGGGTTCATTTTCTAAAGGAAGCACAGAACAGCACTTCTCTACCCGGCTCTGTAAGGTTGATTTTCTAACTTCCAGTTTGAACATGTAATGAATAAGTTAATTTGACCTTGCTTTCATAGGTTACTTTCTAATGTATTTTCATGACACTAGTGAAATAATAGTGTAAGAAATATTCTGGAGGTGAGAATCAAGTTGACAGAAATTTTGAGTCACATAGCTGCCATCATGGGGCACTCAATGACTGGGCTTATGAGGTAGAGGTAATTTATGAAGCTTATGAAGCTTAGAGGCTTGTACACTTGGAGAAATTATCAGAGATCAGATGGAAATATTTTTTGTGCTTCTGGCTTGAGAATTTCTGCTGTTTGCCTTATCAACTGAAAATGCAGAAATAGTTACTCAAAGTACCTCTGGGTTCAGTAAAATTTCTTCACTTCTTCCAATATAGATCATAAATAAGGACATCTCAAATGAAAATTTAAAGAATGCACCATATTTCCCCAGAAATGCAGGTTTACCTCCAACTTGTTTTTAAATAAACAGTTAAACATTAAAAATGAATCGTGATGAGAGCCTCCTGCCAACAGCTTTCTGAGGCATTGGTGTGTTTGTGTGAAATCTGGTCACTATTTTTCCCTATCCCCAGCTTAGATCATCTTACGTTTCATTGGTATACATGATTCCTTTTACCCTTCAGACTGCAACAAGGCTGAATCAAACTTTAGTTCTTAATTCTTGAGCATTCAGCTAGGCATAGAATCTGTCTTCCAAATCTCTCAGGAACTGGTAGTTGAAGGTTGAAATGTCCTACCCTTCCACTTCTTGATCATCACCTGAGAACCCCAACCTTCACAATTCTCTTTTCTGTCTTGATTACTGAGAAGCAAGCTATTAATGAGCCACCATCTAGCCATATTCCCAGATGGAGATAGAAATTGAAATGCTAGTTATCCTTTTTAGTAAAATATTACTCATTATTATCTTGAAAGGCAAAAGATGTCCTGCTTCTCATCCCAATGAAGTAAGCAGAAAGAAAATAACTACTGTTTACAAATTCCCAAATACTTGGGAGGCCATCCTTTCATTGATCAGACTTTGGAGTTATCAAAATTGTGCTTAAATTGATGCAGGTAGATACTTGATTCTAATTACTGCCCTGTTACATAACTCTAAGACAAGCATACCATGGGAGTGTAAATCTGACAGTGATTTCAGAAGTTTCCTAGGGAAATGATAGACTTAAAAGCTTCAAAGACAGATAAGAGAGTAGGAAATTCAGAGAAAGAACTTGAATAAAGCAATGGATGTGGGAGAGTGCAGGGTGTTTGCAGGAACAATGAGAACAAAGGGTGTATTTGTTTCTAGGTTCAGGGCGTGTAGCAGTGGTAAAGAGGTGAAGACTGAAAAAGAAAGTGAATTGTATAGCACCTGATTTCTGTGTTGGGCAAATCAACATTCAATGGCCCTAAGTGAGTGACATTTTAAATCAAATGTTTTCTGTGAAACAATAGTTGCTAGCAGATTACTGTTAACAGTAAAGTTATGACAAGTGAAGACTCATTTAATATATAAACCATAGAAAACTATTAATTGCTATGACTAACTCCTTTTTAATGCTCAAAGCGCGTTGCTCCTACTGCTTTGCTCAATTGATTGTTCTTGTTTAGAAAGTTCATGAAGCATGGACACCAATTCACTTAAATGTGTGTGTTGAGTCTTATCACTTGGGATTTTAATTCTTCAGATTCATGCTCAGAGTATATAATAAGAAAAACTTATTATTGCCTTCTATAATGCAGCTTTGTTTTACAAAATAAATTAGCATTGATTTAGAGTTGTGACAAACTTAATCTGCTTCAAAAGCCAGGTCATAGATTTGAGTTAAATGATTACCTCATTCCTTTATTGCTGTGGTTGACATTTGTTTTGAATATTTGACTCAGTTTCTCTGTAATTGATTATTGTAAGTGATATTGCTTTAAACTTACATTACTATGATTTTAATACTCTGTGGTTTATTCTATCATGAATTTTAAGTGTCAACCTAAATGAAACCAAGCACTCTCAAATATGCTGATTAGTTTAAAGAAACATGTTTTCTTAAGAAAATAAATTCTAAAACTAGTCTCTAGAAGAATCATTTCAAAGCCTCTGTAACACATTTTACTTTAATATTAAATGAAAATACAAGATAAGTTTGGTCAAATCAACCCCAAGGCATATAATCGTCAGATTCACCAGGGTTGAAATGAAGAAAAAAACACTAAGGGCAGCCAGAAAGAAAGGTTGGGTTACCCACAAAGGGGAGCCCAGCAGACTCACAGTGGATCTCTCAGCAGAAACCCTACAAGCCAGAATAGAGTGAGGGCCAATATTCAACATCCTTAAAGAAAAGAACTTTCAACCTAGAATTACACAACCAGCCAAACTGAGCTTCATAAGTGAACGATAAATAAAATCCTTTATGGACAAGCAATTGCTGAGAGATTTTGTTATCACCAGCCCTGCCTTATAAGAACTAAACGTGGAAAGGAACAAACAGCACCAGCCACTGCAAAAATGTACCAAACTGTAAAAACGACACAATGAAGAAACTGCATCAACTAACAGGTGAAACAACCAGCTAGTATCAAAATGGCAGGATAACATTCATGCATAACAATATTATCGTTAAATGTAAATGGCCTAAATGCCCCAGTCAAAAGACACAGACTCGTATATTGGATAAAAAGTCAAACCCATTGGCATGCTGTATTCAGGACACCCATCTCACATGCAAAGACACACATAGACTCAAAATGAAGAGATGGAGGAAGATGTACCAAGCAAATGGTGAGCATAAAAAAGCAGGGGTTGTAATCCTAGTCTCTGACAAAATGGACTTTAAAAAAGATCCAAAGAGACAAAGAAGGGCATTATATGACAGTAAAAGGATCAATGCAACAAGAAGAGTTAACTATCCTAAATATCTATGCACCCAAAACAGGAGCACCCAGATACATAAAGCAAGTTCTTAATGACCTACAAAGAGACTTAGACTCTCACACAATCATAGTGGGAGACTTTAACCTTCCACCGTCAATATTAGACAGATCAACGAGACATATAATAAACAAGGATAAACAGGACTTAAACTCAGATCTGGACCAAGCAGACCTAATAGAATCTACAAAACTCTCCATACCAAATCCACAGAATATACATTCGTCTCAGCACCACACCACACTTACTCTAAAATTGACCACATAAATGTAAGTAAATCACTCCTCAGCAAGTACAGTACAAAATAATGGAAATCATAACAGTCTCCCAGACCACAATGGAATCAAATTAAAACTCAAGATTAAGAAACATACTCAAAACTGCACAAGTACTTGGAAACTGAACAACCTGCTCCTGAATGATTACTGGATAAATAATGAAATGAAGGCAGAAATAAAGATGTTCTTCAAAACCAAAGAGAACAAACACACAACATACCAGAATCTATGGGATACATTTAAAGCAGTGTCTAGAGGGAAATTTATAGCACTAAATGCCTACATGAGAAGGGAGGAAAGATCTAAAATTGACACACTATCATCACAATTTTCAAAACTGGAGGAGCAAGATCAAACAAATTCAAAAGCTAGCAGAAGACAAGAAATAACTAAGATCAGAACAGAACTGAAGGAAACAGATACACAAAAAAAACCCTTCAAAAAATCAATAAATCTAGAAACTGGAATTTGAAAAGATCAACAAAATAGACAAATCACTAGCCAGACTCATGAAAAAGAAAAGAGAGAAGAACCGAATAGATGCAATAAAAAGTGATAAAGGGGATATCACCACCAATTCCACAGAAATACATATTGCCATCAGAGATTACTACAAACAAGTCTAAGGCACATTAGCCACTAAATCTAAAAGAAATTGTTAAATTTCTGGACACTTACACCCTCCCAAGAACAACCAGGAAGAAGCTGAATCCCTGAATAGACCAATAACAAGGTCTGAAGTTGAGGCAGCAATTAATAGCCTACCAACCAAAAAAAGTCCAGGTCCAGAGGGGTTCACAGAAAAATTCTACCAGACATACAAAATGAGCTGGTATCAATCCTTCTGAAACTATTCCATGCAATACAAAAAGAGGGAATCTTACTTATTTTATGAAACCAATATCATCCTGATATCAAAACCTGGCAGAGGCAAAATTAAAAAAGAAAATATCAGGCAAATATCGATGATGAACATCGATGCAAAAATCTTCCATAAAATTCTGGCAAAAGGAATGCGATGGCACATCTAAAGGCTTATCCATCAAGATCAAGTAGGCTTCATCCCAGGGATGCAAGGCTGGTTCAACATATGCAAATCAATAAATGTAATTTATCACATAAACAGAACCAAAGACAAAAACCACATAATTATCTCAATAGGTGCAGAGAAGTCCTTCAACAAAATTCAACAGTCCTTTGTGCTAAAAATCAAAGTGCAAAACTCACAAGCATTCCTATACACCAATAACAGACAAACAGAGAGCAAATCATGAGTGAACTCCCATTCACAATTGCTACAAAGAGAATAAAATACCTAGGATTACAACTAACAATGGTTGTGAAGGACCTCTTCAAGGAGAACTAGAAACCACTGCTCAAGCAAATAAGAGAGGACAAAAACAAATGGAAAAACATTCCATGCTCATGGTTAGGAAGGATCAGTATCATAACAATGGCCATATTGCCCAAAGTAACTTATAGATTCAATGCTATCCCCATCAAACTACCATTGACTTTCTTGACAGAACTGGAAAAAAACACCTTAAACTTTATATGGAACACAATGGAGGCCTCAGAAGTAATGCCACATATCCACAACCACCTGATCTTAGATGAACCCGACAAAAACAAGCAAGGGGGAAAGGATTCCCTATTTAATAAATGGTGTTGGGAAAACAGGCTTAGCCATGTGCAGAAAGCTGAAACCAGACCCCTTCCTTACACTTATACAAAAATTAACTCCAGATGGATTAAATATTTTAACATAAGACCTAACACAGTAAAAACCCTAAAAGGAAACCTAGGCAATACCATTCAGGACATAGGCATAGGCAAGGACTTCACGACTAAAACACCAAAAGTAAAGTCAACAAAAGCCAAAATAGACAAATGGGATCTATTAAACTTAAGAGCTTCTGCACAGCAAAAGAAACAATCATTAGAGTGAACTGGCAACCAAAGGAATGGGAAAAATTTTTTTCAAACTACCCATCTGACAAAGGGCTAATATCCAGGATCTACCAGGAACTAAAACAAATTTACAAGAGAAAAACAAACAATCCCATCAAAAAGTGGGTGAAGGATATGAACAAACACTTTTCAAAACAATACATTTATGTGTCCAACAAACATATGAAAAAAATGCTCATCATCACTGATCATTCGAGAAATGCAAATCAAAACCACATTGAGATAACATCTCAAGCCAGTTAGAATGGTGATCATTAAAAAATCTGGAGACAACAGATACTGGAGAGGATGTGGAGAAAGAGGAATGGTTTTACATTTTTGGTGGGAGTGTAAATTAGTTCAACCCTTGTGGAAGATGGTGTGATGATTCCACAAGGATCTAGAACTAGAAATACCACTTGACCCAGCAATCCCATTACTGGTATGTGTTCAAAGGTTTATGAATTATTCTATTATAAAGACACATGCATGAGTATGTTCATTGTGGCACTGTTTATAATAGCAAAGACCTGGAACCAACCCAAATGCCTATCAATGATAGACTGGATAAAGGAAATGTGGCATATATATACCATGGAATACTAAGCAGCCATAAAAAAAAGATGAGTTTATGTCCTTTGCAGGGACATGGATCAATCTGGAAACCATCATTCTCAGCAAACTTACACAAGAACAGAAAACCAAACACCGCATGTTCTCACTCACTAGTGGATGTCAAACAATGAGAACACATGGACACAGGGAGGAGAACATCACACATTGGAGTCTGTTGGGGGTGGTGGGCGAGTAGAGGGACAGTAGGGGGTGGGGAGATTGGGGAGGGATAACACTGGAAGAAATGCCTAATGTAGGTGATGGGGGAATGGAGGCAACAAACCACCATAGCATGTGTATGCCTGTGTAAGAATCCTGCAAGATCTGTACATGTACCCCAGAACTTAAAGTATAGTAATAAAAAATAATAATAATCTTTTGGATTAAATAACAGGTGCATGAGGGTCCTTTCTACTTTAATGTGTCTAAATTGTCTCTATCAAAATTTAGACACATTGTCTATCAAAATTTTCCATAGTAAAATGTTCAGAAGTATAAAAATTTAAAAATTTAGTTCATATAGTGTGTTGATGTCCCATAATTTATTCAATGTTTCCTATCGATTCTGTGTTGTAGTCTCATGAGGGGAGGAAATAACTGTTTGCTATCTGTTTTCTCAATATGATTAAAACTAACTCACTTGTTCTAAATGAATGCTTGGATATTCAATAGGTAGATAATGAAGAAAATGATTATTCTGTGCATATAACGGGGAAGGAGAGAGCTGTCCCTCTCTACTTGTGGAAGGATCTCCCTGGAAATGTAAGAAGTCTGGATTATAATTATAATCCTTAATTTCAACAAAATGTACCCAACAGCCAGAAAGCCTGATGTATTTCAGCTTTCACTACATATAGATATGTTAATGTTCTTATTGACGTGTGAATACCACGAATAATAATGATAATGTCCAAACTCCATAGCACCCTAGGATTTACCCAAAGGACATAATCCAGGCTGCAACTATTTGGCACTTTTCTGAAAGCTGGGGAAGTTTTATTACATTTTTGAATCAGAGCAATAAAATAAACAAATGTCTGCCCAAATAGGGAGTGAAGCTCTCTATCTTTATATGAAAGACAATTTCTACATCTCAAGAAGACTAGGGATTCTTGCAAGAACATTGAGAAATTCAGGAAGTTTTATTCTCCCTCTCTCTCTCTCTCTCTCAAATCCATTTTAATATTCATAGATTAATTTCATTGTCCATCTTTTGTCTGGAATGTAAGGTCAACGAAAGCAGGGACTTTGTCTTTTTTATTTGTGAAAGGTGAATATATTTGCAATGGGTTCTTCAAACTCTCTACAACACTTATTTTTAGGTGATTAGTTTAAATATGTAAATTTTCTACTCATTTTTGGATCAAATACTCAAAACTGGCAAATTCTTGGTTCAACAGCATATTTGATAGCAGAAAGGTGGTCTTAATTTTCCAGTAATATTTTGCATATGTTAATTTCTCCTTGATTTTCCAATTTATTTTTGATATAACAAATTCAAAACTATGAAGTAAAGTAAAATAATGATAGTATTTTTGGCACATTAAAACAGTCAATATTTAGTAAAATATTTGATGCTCTTCCTGTCATAAAATTTCTATCTCTGATTTTATTAAGGTTTGGAGTTTCCTTTTTTTAAGATTCAATTCTTATTTTTTAATCATTTATTCTCATATTCTTTTGGAAATGGATTGTTGATTATAAAATTATCAGGTTTTCTCAGGCTTTTGTGGTTGACATATATGTGTACACTGAAAATCTGAGACAGGTATCAGTTAATTTTAAAAGTTTATTTTGACAATGTTGAGGATTGCATCAGTGACACAGATTCAGGAGGTCCTGACAACATGTGCTCAGGGTGGTTGGGGCACAACTTGGAGCTACACACTTTAGGGAGACATGAGACATTAATCAATGTATGTAAGATGTACATTGGTTCCATCAGGAAAGACAGGACAACTGATGCAGGGAGTGGGCTTCCAGGGCATAGGCAGGTCTGAGACAAATTGTTGCATTATTTTGAGTTTCTGATTAGCCTGATCAGGAACCTTGTACAGGGGCCGTGTAGATAAGTTATAAGGCCAGGTTTCCCAAGAGGCTGTTACTGGCTCTGAGTCAGTTTTCATTCTTTAAAGGAAAGCCCACCATTCCAGTCAAAGCCTTGGTAAAATAACCAGTTTCTCCAATTGTGTACTTTTACAAATGGAAACAGATTCTTACTGCACTTAGGCAAATAACTATATTTCCATAATTAAGAATTTTCACAAATAGTTTCCAAATTATGGAGAAATCAGATAGAAATAATTATGGTCCAAATTGTGTTCATGGGAGTATATTTAATGGTTAAAAGCTGTCAATAACTGAAAAAGATTTATTGATTCTGAAAAACAAAACAAAGAATCAGAAACATTTTAAGCAAAAAGTCAAAAAGATTACTTCAGTCTTCTTAGCTCAGTCCATGCAGTTAATTCCTATTCTGCTTGATATTCATGACTCTTTCAGCTCTCCATGGGCTCTGAATACTTTTTCTTTATTCTGATGTCAGTATCTACAAAGTTATCAGAAACTTGTATAAAGAGCACCTGTTAGAATTTTATAGCTGATTATAAAACCACCTTCTAAGGAGGACCAAAACAAGACAACAATTGTCCATGAATGGCAAAAGTTTCAGGGCAGCCATAGTCAAAGACACAATTGACAAGGAAATTTGTTACCTCAGTTGCATATGATGATTTAACATAACAATTATAATTATTACTGATAATGGAGATTAAGCCATATCAGAATTTTAGTAGTTTCTCATAGTAATTTAATTTAGTAGTTTACCATTTTGTATTTATACAAATATAGCCCAAAGAAAACCAAATGACATTTCATATTTAACAATGCTTCATGTATAATTTTTATACCAAATAAGCCAAATATGTCATTTTTGGACTTTAGGGTACCTAATATCTTAAGGGACTAATTAGGTCAGAAAAACACATAATTTGTAATTTTATTTTGGAAAGATTGTCTAATATCAAAGATTTAAAACACTTGATTTCACAAAATAGAAACACAGATTATAGTAAAATGTTATTCATTTAACAAAAGTGGTAACTCTAGCATTTCAAAAAAAGGTGAAAACCTTCATTATTTGAGAAATGATACTTAATTTTCCAATAAAAACAGCATAAAGCTGATTAAATTTGTTTTCCAAAATTTTATAAACAATCTATAGAATTGTAATCTTGACTATAAGCTATAACTTCCACAAGCCTTTTATTACCTTTATAGCCTTTATTAAGGAGTCAGTTAATGCTTCAAGAAAACCTTGTTAATCTGATCAGCAAACGATTTGCTGATCTTGCATCAGTGTGCCTTTGACATTAATGGTTAATTTATAGAGAAACTGAATTTATTTTATGTCTCAAAATTAGTCCACAATCTCCCATGCCGGCAACTCTTTCACAATAGTCCCTGGATCTTAAGGAGTTGAATAGATTTAATTTCTGGCCCTGTATGTCAGGAATGCAGTTTATTTTTATTGGTCTGGAGATGAGGCTTTCATTGCTGTCAGTGTTTAAGATTTAGCAGGACTTAGTGTCCTTTTTAGACACAGGAATCCCTGCCCTATAACTTAATGTTACAAGGGCTTTAAAAGCTCATACAGAAAGATACACAGATGTAATAATTTTAATTAAAAAATGTTTAATCTTTTTTTTTCTAAGCAAAACTAAATAATAATGGGATAGGAATCATTTTGATAAAACTTAAAAGCTGATAGGCTAGTTACCAAAAGGCAAAACAAAAGACCTCTGCAGTGCACAGAATGTTATGTTGGAAAAACATTTTCTTTATACCTTTAAGGAAGCATTGATAGCATCAGGCCACAACAAACAGAACTTGGGGGAAAAAATACATATGAGCTGAAAATGAGTTGAAGGAGAACGCTACTTTTAAAAGGGAAGAGGAAACTGAAAAGTGTAAGATGCAAATAAAAGGTGAACGTTGGTTAGAAAAAATTAAAATCTCTTATAATTCATTAAGAGTAAATCAATACCTTAAGAAAATGTTATCGTTCAAATCAATTCTTTAATGTGAAAGTGTTTTTTTCTTTACATCAAATGTATTCTCTAGAAAGACCATGATAATTTCCCTTTAATTATAGATAACATGATCAAATAAAAGCTGTTTTGTTTTGTTTTGTTTTTAATATCCTCTTATCATGAACACAGAATATTCATGACAGGTTTGGCCTTTTTGGTTTGTCCCGAACATCCCTCTTTCTTAAACAGTCATTTTATTCTAAGACTAAAATTACCATACAAAATTTTTTTCTTGTAAAAAATTATATCTCTTTAAGCCTTCTTACAAAAAAAAAAAAAAAAAAAACCCTCTTTATTTCTATTGCTTTACACCTTTCTTATTTACACCTTTCTTATTTCCTGGTCCCTTTTCCATTGTTTTATACATAACCTTTAAATAAGCATTGAATTAGGCAAAAATTGTTCACCTTTTATAAAAGGATAATTTTTTTAGAAAGAATGTTTTCCTACAATGTATTTTTATTGGAAAATACCCAAATAATGAAATTTCTATAATTTAATACAAATTTAGATTCTAAATTATGACGTTTGTCTACAAGTATCCCATTACATTTACCTAATTATCACTTACTTAGATTATTTATGAAAACTGGGATAGTCATCAGTTCAAATTCTGAAACTCGCCATTGCAAAATCCTGAGACAATGAAAAAGATATGGTCTAACCAATTCCATTTTGTTTCTAACCTCCATTCTGTTCTTTTTCATTCCTGGGAGCAGGCTGAACTAACTTTGGGAGAAACATGGTTTATAGTTTAGCTCTGAAACAAAGATAGTTACAGTCCCTTCCCAAAACAAACCTTACTGCCTGTGGATTAGACTGCCAAAAGCCACAGGATTGGAAGTTATGGTGATCTTACTGAATTCAAGATGTAGCTATTTTTATTAAACCAATATCAATATCTTATTTATTAAAGATTATAGAATCAAAGATTATTCTATCTTGGGATGGGTTTATAGTTTTGTAACCACTATGCCAAATTTTGACACCTCATAGTATTTGGCAGGGATAAGTATGAAATTTTTTAGTTAATATATGCAAACAAAAATGTATGCTGGCAATTCTGAAGACATTTCTAATATTATTGTACCTTACCAATAATTTTAATGCTAGGTTATTTATTAAAGATTTTATCTAAGTTGCATAAACTTGAAAAATAATTTGACTAGTCTTTTTTTTCTGATAATGTATTAGACTCAAGTGCTTATTTTCTTAAGCCAATTATATATTTTGGTAGTGAAACATTGTGTGCACAACACATAAATACATAGCCGTATTAGGCATGCCAATAGAAGTACAATTTATAGTTTATAAAGACCTTGTTTTTGTTTCTGTCTTCGATTTTCAGATTCTTGATAACCTGTTTCACAACCCTAAGCAGCTGTCAGCTAAATATCCTTAAATTTGCATATTAAAGAAAACAACTCAGGTGAAATTTAAATAGTAAAATTTGCATTGTAAGGTATAGAGAAACTATGTTGGTGCTAGAGGGAGATTAAAGATGGATGCCAAATCACATAATATTATAGAAATCGGTCATAGGATTGTATAAGGGAGTATGAGGTTAGACCACCTGATGCTTTTATAGTGCACTTAAATCCATTATTTTTTTGAACAAAGAGATTTTTAAGTGTCTAATCTTTCCTCTTCCTTAAAATCCCAAGAATAGCCTCTTTTGCATTAGTTGTTTTAGTGAAGAAATCAGGTGACACAATGCAAAAGCAAGCAGTTTAAGAGCTGAAACAAACTTGCCTGTTTACATTTTTGGGATTCCGTAGGGAAACACAGAGGCTTCTCCCCAAAAGACAGCTGGTGCTGCCTCCATTTTCTCTAAGAAATTCCAGGCAATTACAAACTATTTTATGTCCTTCATGCAACACAGGGTGCAAGAGAAAGGAAAGACAGTAGAGGAAAACAAAGGAAACATAATTAAGTGAATTGAAAAGAAAAATATCTTTTCTTAAAAAAAAAAAAGACTAAGTTCTAGGAGAGAAAAAAATACAAAAACATGAAGGTTTTTTAAATACAAACACATACACACACATTAGCTTTTAATAAAGCTGACTTTTAACCATTTGAGCTCCTTTTAAAAAAATTATTTTAAAATCTCATTACCATATTTTAGCTAGGACAAATTGTTGCTATTTCAGAAGTAGTGAGTATCAAATAAGAATGGGCTTGATTTAGGAACCAAATCTGGACTGTTGTGTAGAAAAAAAGAAGGCAGAACCTTAGCTAGCAAACTGCAGTATGGGTGACAACCATTGCTCTTTCAGTTTGACTTGGTGAGCAGAAAGGAGGCCTTGCTCTGTGAATAAAGTCTCTTTAGGAATAAAAATAAAAAAATCTTATTTTTTTTCCTTTCGCTGGTCATTTTTCTCCCCAACTGCACCACCTTTTGTTTGTGTGTTTGTGAGAATTTAGTTACTTTAAAGGCCTCGTTTCTCATAATTTGGAACTTTCCTTCTGATCTAAGTCAGATAGAGTTTTCAAATCCAGCAGGAGAAAGACTGAGTCTAAAACAAAAAAACAGAAACAAACAATAAGAAGAAACAGTTAAGCAAAGCAAACAATCACACAACTTCCATGATTACTGAGTTCTCTAACGGTAAGGAGAAATTGAGATCAGCTGGTTGTAAAACTTTATGCAAGGCAAAATCCCAGTTCAGCTCCTTACCTTGGGGTGGGTCTTAGGCTGAAGACTGCACTATATCATCCTAGAAGAAAAAAAAATAAAACAACTCATCTTCCATGCTGGATAAGATGATGGAATGGTAACTCCATAACAGGGTTATCTGGCTTCCATCATTACAGAAGCAAGAAATCTTGCCTTTGTTGTTGGAAGTAAAACTCCAAAAATGGGGAATTGTACAACAAAATAAACTGAAGATTGCAACCAAGCTTTGGGAGATCAGGGATTCTCTGGAGGGAATGCTCCCAAACTTCAGCAAATTTTCCTATTGGTTTGAGCCATAAACTTAGCTCATGCTGGCACCAAGCACTGAAAAGACATTTGTCAAAGGTCAGGGGCATCTCCACTCAGAACTGCTTGTGGTAACCAAAAGGTGAACCCCAAATATCTGAGATGGGTCTAGTGTATTTTACCTGTGTTGAGAGTGTGCATTTGTTGACATAGCTTCAGGAAGTCCTGACAACATATGCTCCAAGTGGTCAGGGCACAGCTTGTTTCATACATCTTAGGGGGACACGGGATATCAATCAATGTATGTAAGATGTACATTGGTTCTGTCCAGAAATGCAGGAAAGGTTAAGCAGGAAGTGGGCTTCCAGGTCACAGGTGGATGAGAGACAAATGATTGCATTCTTTTGAGTTTCTGATTAGCATTTTCAAAGGAGGCAATCAGATATGCATTTATCTCAGTGAGCAGAGGAATGACATAAGATACAATGGGAGGCAAGTTTGCCCTAAGCAGTTCCCAGCTTGACTTTTCCCTTAAGCCTAGTGAATTTGGGCCCCCAAGATTTCCAAGATTTATTTTCCTTTTGTTGAAAACAAATGCTTGTTCCTGGGTGTCGTAGAAAAGAAGAATCAGCGCTCAGACAAAGAACTTTTCTGAGCAAGGCAATTGTACTTTCTTCAGAAAGAGTACTTCTCAGAAGTCTGATAGCTGTGAGAGCACATCGAAGAAAGAATAGTAAAATTTTTTATTCCTGATACATTGGGTCCTTACTGCTGTGTCCTATTCTCCATTAGCTGGAACTGGACCACACAATCTAATTGATCCCAATTGGCTAAAAGCTTAAAACTTTTGTAAATAGGTAAACATATGATGGTGAACAAAGAAAGATTGTTTACAGGAAACTAGGAGAATAATAACATTTCCAAATAAAGAAGAGGCATGGGCTGTAAGTTGGGAAATGCCTGGGCATGTTCAAACATGTCTGAGCAGGCTACAGACCAGAACAAATAACTTGCTTAAAGTACAAGGACATATAATGTTCTTACTCTATTATGACATTTAACAGCTGCATAGGGCTTAGCAAAGAGATATTAGCAAAAGGCAAGGAAGTTAGTTTAAAAAAACTATTATTTCTAGCACTTATTTATTCTTCAACAAAAAAGGAAACTTTGAAGAGGAACTTTTTACTTTTCACACCTTCGCATGTATTACTCTGTGAATTATAAGAATTTTCTATTTTATTTAGGGCCCTGAGTTTCCACTAAGCTATATCAATAATTAGACTTTTAATATTAATTAAATAAAAATAAATATTTAATATATTATTCAATATGGTATTAATTTCAGAATACTAATAAATGTATAATTTGATATCATTCCACATTAATACTAGTATACATATTAATGTGGCAATTATTAAAATAGAATTACTAGACTCTTCCCTAACAATATAGTGTTTGGTATTTAGAAAGTAATCTCCACATTTTCACCCTGATTGATTATATTTACCTCCATGTTTTTTAATCTCATCTTCAGAGTGATAGCTTTCAGATAAATGCTTTAGATAACACCATTTCTCTGTGCTTCAGGCTAATCCAATTACTGAAATGACTTCTCCATTTTAGTACTAAATTACATATACTTTTAAACAAATCATTAGTAAAATTGAACTCTTCCTCTTGCCAAAACTGCTCCACTGCCATAAATGGTACCCTTCTCACTAAATTGTACCAGTTGTTCATGCTAGAAGCTAGAAACCTAGGACCATCCTTGATTCCTCATTTCCCTAAGTCCCTTAATCTGATCTTGTCAGCAAATCTACCTCAAGATCATATTTCAAACTCATCTCCTTTCCATGCCACCTCCACCAACCTCATCTAAGCCAGCGTCTTCTCATACCCAGACTTCTGTGTCAAACTGCTAACTCATCTCCCTGTTACCACTTTTGCCTAGAAACAAGGCAGGGTATAAAAGTATTTTATTATTTTATTTTTCCCAAAAAGTCTGGTTTGGGCCAAGTTTGTTCGCAATAATCCAGTGACATACAACAGTTTCTTGCTGTG
This sequence comes from Cebus imitator, assembly GCF_001604975.1. Classification (NCBI taxonomy): domain Eukaryota; kingdom Metazoa; phylum Chordata; class Mammalia; order Primates; family Cebidae; genus Cebus; species Cebus imitator. The sequence continues at coordinate 1,846,884 of NW_016107693.1, read as the reverse complement.
TAGTATAGACGTTGTCAAGGTATTAGAGGAATGACAAATTGAACTAGCATCTAACAGAGCCAAACAATTTCAAAAAGAGAATTTGCTAGGAACACAATGACCTTGGTGAACCATGCCCAATACCACGTTTCCTATTTATAAAACCAAAGTGTTGGATTAGGCCACTTGACCATCTGCATCATCATTTTAAAAATAATATATTTCAATCTTTTAAATATTTCTCTTGGCTTTTTTCCTCCTGTTACTTCTGTATTAATGGCAAAATCAACATGGTCATCACATTATGAATTGAATTCTCACAACTCTCTATATAATTTTTTCCTCAGATTTTGATGATTTTTAAAACTCAGTGTTATGTCTTGTATCTAATATATACACAATAAAGTCAGAACAGAAAAAATGTAACCTCTGTAAATGTCCCTACTTTCTCAAAATATAAAATGCAATTCAAAGAATCTTATAAATAAATAAAAACATCTTGATTTTTAAATAAGGCAATTTAACTAAATCATTTTACATAAATCAGCACAAGTCAAAACACGTTTTTGTGCTGCTGATATTATAGATTGATATAAGTTCATAAAATGTTGTGATGAAAGTTATTTAAATCATAAAATGTCACAGACACTTCTCAGATCGTGGGAGAATAGTTCATCAACATATAATATGTAAAAACTGTGAGAAGTACAATAACCTGATATAAGGAAATAGCTGATGATTTTTCTAATAATAACACAATTATGGTACACTGTCAGTTTAATGAATTACTTTACCATTGTCATGGATACTGAATTGTTTATCTCGAATGTACTTAGTTACACATAAGTAAAAATGAAGAAAAATCCCAAAACGTTGCTGTGTAAATTTTCATTGAAAATTTGTTTTCATTGAAACTACATTTTCAAGGATGTCTACATGTTAAACTTAAGAAAAAAATTGTATTATTTGCCATGAAACATAACAGTATTTGTTGAAGTCTCTCTAGGTTTCCAAGTTAGAATTAAATAAAAACACTATTTTTAGGTATAATTAAAAATTCTCTCTCTCTGTCTCTATCTAAATATCTGTATATAAACATGAATATATGCCTACTTTGGGTATATTTTTTAAAAGTGTACAGCAAAATTGTAATAATTGTTATTGTTGCTAATTATTCTGTTCTAAGCCCCAAATTGACACTAATGACCTCTTCTCCTAAAAGATTCTGGACATACAACTAGAGATTTGCAAGATAGGCACTGCTAAAATGTGTGATCTCTGAATGAAGAGACCTCCACCCCCCACCAAACAGGCTTTGTGTGAGCAACATGACTGTTTATTCACTTGGGTATGGCGGGCTGAATCTGAAAAGAGAGGCAGCAGAGGGCAGAGGGATAGGAGTTGGTTTCATAGGTTTGGGGTAAACAGTGAAAAGTTACAGAAGTTACTGTGTAAGGTGGTTTTTTTTGCAAGCTGGGAGGGGGTTGTAGGGTGTGGAGTCATGAGGTTGACCAAAGTCGGTTACAAATTCCAATGGACTTGTTCATTGAGGCCTGAATAAGAAACAATAGAAAAATGTCTCAGGTTAGTTAGGTGCCACAGGGGTCAATCATTTTTCTGCTTTTACTGCAGGTTTTGTAATTCTGGAAGGCCCTCCAGAGGTGTATGTATGTGCGGGTCACAGGGTCACTGTGCTGTCCACGGTGCGGTCAGACCTTACAGCACACGCCTGATGTCAGTTATGCAATGTAAAATAATGTTTTTATCCCCTCATGTTTAGGAAAGGGAGAAGAAATACCTTTCAAAATATTCATAGCATAATTTTGGTCTGTGTCAATTGTCATGTCAAGTTGAAATGAAAATTCAGGAAATAAAAATTAAAAAGTAAATTATCTTTCTCAGTGTTATGTAAACATTTTAATCACTTTTTGGGAATCACATTAATGAGAGTGAAAACGAGTTTCAATTATGACAATTTTTTCTAGGTTTCTTTTGCGCTGACATATTAAATGTGTTTAATGAGCTTTATCTGTGTTGATTTCTCACACTTTTTGTGTTTTATTCCAGTATAAAATAATCCTAAGTGGCTGGGTGTGGTGGCTCCTGCCTGTAATCCTGGCATTTGGTAGGCCGAGGAAAGAGGATTGCTGGAGCACAAGAGTTCAAGACCAGCTTGGGCAATAGTAAGACCCTATGTCTCCAAAATAAATATAAAATAAAAGTAAACAAATAAAAATTAGCTGGGAACAGTGGCATGCACCTGTGGTCCCAGCTACTCAAGAGGCTGAGGTTGGAGGATTGCTTGAGCCTGGGAGACGTAAGCTTTAATGAGCCATCCTCATGTCACTGTACTTCAGCCACGGTGACAGAGCAAAACCCTGTCTCAAAACCAAAATAAAACAAACTAAAAGATCATATTTTATAGTATGATACAGTCATGATTAGAATCCACACATATATATATATATACCCATTTTTCTTTCCTGATTTATAATTTTTTTTTAAAAGGATTTAAGATTCTACCAGAAATACATTCAAGAAAATTTGTTGTAGTGCTCAAGGAGAGGTGGTATTGTTATCTGGCTTTACTTTATCTGACTCCATTTCATAATAACTGTTTGGCTTTTTACCATGTTTTATATTCTCTCTGCCCCAGCTTCCTAATTTGCACATGGGAGATAATAGTACCATAAAAACCATGTAGAAGAACTCCGAGCCCTTAAGAAGAACTTAACAATAAATGTACCTGTTTTGTTATAGAATGTTAAAAACAAATAATCATAGTAATCCATTTACATTTTTACATTTATATTTGTATTTTTTGTTTTAGGACACACTATAGAATTTAAAAAGAAAAAACATAAAAAATAATAGATTCCACGATATACTGCTCTCTGATAATCTGTCTTCATTTGATGGGAGCACAGTTTTAAGCATTTGAATAAAAATATTTACCCGAGGTAGGTAATGTAAAATCTATCTGATATATTTGAATGGTAATACCATTACTCATTAACGTTTAATAGGTAATTCTGTGTTTTTTAGATGCCAATCACTTGCCTAAGGATTCCACATATTACCTATGTAAATGGGATTATAATTTACTGGGAGTTTTTTTATCCTAATTTTTCAGATGAGAAAACTGAGGTGTGGAAAGTTTGAGGGACCTGCTCAAGGTCACTCACATAGTGTGGGGGATGAATGTCAGTATCAAAGCTTAGTCAGTATGACTCAGGAACTCACAACCTTTACCCCTTAATGTGCTACCTCCCAGTAACTAGTGGCTAAGACAGTTGTGAGGATATCGCCTTCTGTTTAATAATAAAGATTTAGGATAAGTTATCCCATGACAAAATACTCGTGTCTTAAGGCAATAAAGGTATTTGAGAAGGTCATCACAAAGCTGTGGGTTCGTAAGGGTAAGACTCTAAGACAATGAGGAGATAAATTGATTTTAGAGATTTTAAAATCATGAGATTAATGATTTTTTAAAAAGTAGTTAACCTAAACATGTAAATTAATGTTACATTTTTTTTAAACTAAACTAAGAAATAATGATATTTTTCAAGTAATTCTGTCACATTTGAAAGCACTTTGGGAAACTGGTATTTGAGATCACATCAGAGATACTTTCTGAGCAAATAATGAACATGGATCACAGTATTTTTAAATGCTATACTGGCTCATGTTTTGTAGAATAGTATCACCCACTTTGCTCTCTGTGATTACACATAAGACTTAAATCTGAGTAAATCTTTTATCTTTTCACACATACACATTCATATGCAACAAAACTGCCTGCAAATGACCTGATTTGACATCAAGAATGTTTAAATGTGGGATGACAATGGTTCCAGACAAGAAGAATTAGAAACACTTTTCCTTATTCATCTAGTAGATACAGCTAACAATCCTGGAAATCACATATAATACACATTCAAGAAGACCCTGACAGTTAGACAGAAGTCAGGCTTCTAGGGACCCTCGGAACCAAGGAATGGCACTACAATAACTTGCCTGAATTTTCTTTTCAGGTTTATTTATCTCAGACTTAGTGAGGGAGAAGCCAACAACCTAGAAATGCCAAAGGACATCAGTCAAAAAAGCTGATGAAAAGCCTGCTCTCTATAGATTAATGACCAAGAAAGGCACTGCCAAGAAAGATATAGCATTGTAGACAACAATTGCCCTATTCCAGGGAATACCACTGTTGTGATCCCATTCCCACCTCTATAAGCAAAAGCTGAGTGGGGCACCTAGGCTTCCACCTTCCACCTTCACCAGGCTGTAACAAGACACTGTTAAAAACAAAATGATATTTAATAATACTCGTTATTATTAGGATGGTTAGGAAGACTAAATTCAGGACTATTGCATGATCCCATTGCATGGAAAAATCACAATTTAGACCCAAGGAGAAGAGTGGGGTCAGTGGATGGAAAATTACTAAGGGGAAACATCAGGAGTAAGAAGGATTCTGGCCAAACCTACCTCACAGGGTTCACATTACTGACAGGAAAGTGGAGGATGAGACACTGAATTAGATATCAAAGATGATCAGATATTTAGGACAAAGATTTCTTTCTAGCAAAATTTAGGTTTTTACTAAAACTCTACTTTACAAGGGCCTGCACATACACACTGAGGAGAAGGTTCAGGAGCCTCAATAAAGTTTGGTGAAGCAGAGAATCTTGTCAACACACCTAACTCCCTAGTTCCTTTGTGCCTATGTCAGAAAAGGATGAGTGTGAACTGGGATCAGGGTACTCAACCCTGCTGGGTATAATTAGCCTCTCCCTTGTTAATGGAGAATGTGTGGGAAACCTAGATTTCACCTCAGCCAATGCTAACAAAGCATCCTTTCCCCACTGAGGGTGTTAGAAGAGGCACAGAGGAGACTCAGGATTCCTACCACCACACAGCATAATGAACCTGCACACTATTATTCCAGCAATGGTAACACGGGGAGCAATAATGAGACCTTCCTCCTCCTCCCAGCAAGGATGGTATCAGCGGAGGTCTAGTGTGGAGCCTGAAATACCAGCAGTAATAAGATACTCCTTCTTTGCTGTCAAAAGAGGCTGGGTGAGGAACCTGGACTTTAATCTCCTCCACCTGGTGATAAAAAAGAGGGTTCCTTTCTCCTGCTGATGAAGTATCCTAGACCTGCTAAAAGACAAGATTTACATAAGATCCAGCTTTTCATAATAATCCCAAAATTCCAGAATACAGTGAAAAATTACTCATCATACTATGAAGTGGGACAATACTAAAATGAGAGGGCAATCAACAGATGATAGCACTGAGATAACACAGGTACTAGAATGATCTACAAAGAACATTAAAGCAGCTGCCATTAAAAAAAAATCTTCAATATGCAATTATGAACATATTTGAAGGAAATCAAAAATCTCAGCAAAAAATACAAAGAATCAGGAATGAAATAGAAGATATAAATAAGAAGCAAATGAATATTTTAGAACTAAAAATATTATACTCAAAATAAAAATCTTAATGAATAGGCTTAATAGTAGAATGAAGAGGGCAGTGGAAAGAATAAGTGAACTGAAAGACAAAACAACAGAAAACAGCCAACTTGAGAGAAAACAGACTTTAATAAGAAATAGACAGAATTTCAGCAAGTTGAAATTCTCAAAAGATTTAACATTTTTATCACTCAAGTCTCAGAAGAAGAGAAGGAAGAGGATGGTGTTGAAAATGTCCCAACTTTGTGAAAAAAAAGACCAAAACCTAGGTATTTGAGAAGCTGAGCGAACACCAACTGGATAAACAAAGAAATTCTCATCAGGACTTACCACAATTTAACCTCAGAAAACTAATGACAAAGAGAAAAATCTTGAAAGCACTGAGAGAGAAACTGCACCTTTACCTATGAAAGGGGGGTGGGCAATTCAAATGGCTGTTAATTTTTAGTCAGAAATCATGAACATTTGAAGGAAGTGATGCAAAATTTTTCAAATGCTAAAAGAAAAAAGGGCAATCCAGAATTCTATATCTAGATAAGATACCCTATAGGATAAAAATAAAGATACATTCTCAGATAAATTAAAAGTAGGGAGTTTCTGACTGGGGAATGTATCCTAAACGAATAGCTAAAGAGGGTTTTGAAACAAATAGAAAGTGATTTTTAAAAATTTGGAAAATCAGAAAAGAAGAAAGAAGAACATAAGAAAGAACAAAACTGTGGGTAAATACTATCAACTGCCAGATGAAACCACAAAAGACCCAAAATAGCCAAAGTTATCCTGAGCTAAAAGAACAGAGCTAGAGGCATCACACTACCAGACTTCAAAATATACTACAAAGCTATAATAAATTACAACAGCATAGTATTGGCATGAATACAGATGTACAGACCAACAAACAGAACAGAGAGCCCAGAAATAAATCTACAAAATTATGATCAACTGATCTTTGACAAAGATGTCAAGAACACACAATGCAGAAAGAATAGTCTCTCCAGTGAATAGTGTTGAGACAATTAGACATCCACGCGCAAAAAGAATGATATTGGACACCTCACACTATATGAAAAAATTCAACTCAAAGTGAATTAAAGACTTAAATATAAACCTAAAACTGTAAAACTGCAAGAAGAAAGCAGAAGGGAAAATCTTACTGTCACTGTTCTAGCCAATGATTTTTTTTGTTATCAGCCCAGAAGCAAAGGCAACAAAAGCATACACCAACAAATGGGATTGCATTAAACTAAAAAGCTTATGAACAGCAAAGAAATAATCAACAGAGTGAAGAGACAATCTATAGAACAGAAGAAAGTATTTGCAAATGATACATTTGGTAAGAAATTAACATCCAAAATATATAAGGAACTCAAGCAATTTAATAATGAAAAATCAAACCAAATAACCCAACATTAAAAATGGTCAAATAACTCTAAAATAGACATTTCTCAAAGAAGACATCTAAATGGCCAACAAATATATTAAAAAATGTTCAACATCAGTAATCATCTTGGAAATGCAAATTAAAACCACAGTGAGATATCACCTCACACTTGTTAGAATGACTATTATCAAAAAGAAAACAAGTGTTAGCAGGGACATGGTGATAAGGGAATGCTTACACACTATTGGTGGGAATGTAAATTAGTAGATCCATTACCAAAAACACTATGAAGGTTTCTCAAAACATCAAAAATAGAACTACCACGTGACCCAGCAATTCTTCTCTTGGTATATATCCAAAGGAAATGAAATTGCTATTGTGAAGAGTTATCTGCACTTCCGTCTTTACTGAAACACTGTCCACAATAGCAAAGCTACAGAAATAACCTAAGTTTCCATCAATGGATGACTGTATTAATAAATGTGGCATATATACATGCCATTTATTTATATAAAATAGAAGCCTATTCAGCCATACAAAAATTCTTATTTGCAATAACATGGCTGGAACTGGAGGCCATTATACCAAATAAAATAAGCCAGGCACAGAAAGACAAATACTGCATGGTCGAACTTATATGTGGAAGCTAAAAAAGTTGAGCTCATAGAAGTTCAGAGCAACATAGTGATTGCCAAGGGCTGAGGGGAGACAGGAAAGGAGATTAAATAATTTAACTTTAAAAAAAAAATAGTGAGTAGACCCAGCAGTATGCTGTGGTGGTAAATATTTAACAGTAGGCTTTCCAGAGGTGGGAAACATTGATTTTTAGTGTTTGCCAATTTCTATGCTATGCCAATTGTAAGCTATGTGGAGTATCAGCAAACACAGAGATGGGAAAAGATGTACATGACTGCCTCTTGAGATGGTGCCATTAGCTTCAGTCCATCACTGGGTAGACACTAAAGGCAATACTAAAATAATGTTTTAGCAATATAGCATTATTACTGGAATTGTAACATAATTGTTTTTCATGTGTGACATTTATTTTTGATGAAATTTTTATTAAAATCATTTCTATTATTTCATAGTCATTTCAAACAGAAATCCATTTGAGAAAGTAGATCAATGCATTCGACAAATGTGCATATAACACATCTAAACTCTGTCTCCTATTTTGGTTTCCTGACGTACTTGACAGAAGGAATATAACTTTGGCGAATCAGCTGACAAGCATGCCTCAGATAGAACTTCAGGACTTTCTTTTCCTGCCAGATATTATATTCAACCAAAGAGCTCACAGTGAGTCACAGTTGGAAAACCTTCATCACTGAATAACCAGAATAAAGCTTGGTGCTAGTATCTTTTTCAATCTGGAAGAGAAAAATTATTTTGACTGAAGTATCTTCCATTAGCACCAAGATTATCATATAAACTGAAATGTAATGACTGTGCATGGATCATAAGTTATAATAATCAGACTGTAAGTATTATTACTGACTGTGGAATTTAACTGGGTCAATTCTCAGCTTGTAAGAGCATCTGGGCATCATCTCTAGTTGAGAAAATAAAAGTACCATTATAGAAATCTACAGAACAACTACTAGACTTAGAATCCCAGTGCAGAAATTGCAGCTTATCAAGAAAAAACATATAACCCTCATTCTCTCTCCTCCTCTCTCTTTTTCAACACACACACACACACACACACACACACACACACACACACACAACTGAAGAGATGTAGGCAGAGATCTTACATCATAAAAATTGTTTAAAATTTTGCAGAGAGGGATATCATTTCTGAATGCATTAGTTGCATTCAGAAGTAACTAGTTAGGCTTTTTGAACTCAAGTACAGAATTCAGGGTAAGTATTCAGTCTTCTACATCTCTTCCAAAATAAAATTCAGACTCATTTCCTGTGTGAAAATTAATAATCTGGAATTATGCCCTATTTACATTATTTATAATGTAGCCTTTTTTTTCTAAAATATTATTAATTTTCAGAACATGTGCCAGAAATGTCTCTTTCCAAATTCACATTTCTGTAATAAATCTGAAAATATTCACCCCAACATATTAAAAACATGTTTTTAATTTCTTAAATTTTTATATTAAATTTTTCTAAGTTCAAATTTATTTACAATTCCCTACAAGATTAACACACAGCAGTTTTTCTTTTCATTGTTAGCTTATGTATATATTCTATAGCTTTTCTTTATGCAAAAATATGCTCAACATTGGATTTAGAATAATAATTTTAATTTTAGTATGATCAATTTAAAGTCAATTTACCTGTACTACTTGCGCTCAGAAATATATATTTTTAATTGTTCATATATTTACTATTTAAATTGAATTTATTTCTAAGAAGCAATGTCACAATCTTTCAATATATCTTTCTAATTCTATTATTCTACATTATTCATTATTAAAGAATCTTTTGTCCTCTTATGTGGAAGACATTGATCTTATTCCTCAGGCACTGATTGACTTCCCAGCTCGTTGGCCTCTGCATCTCCCAGGGAGGGTTCTTAGTTCATTGTACTACTCTGCTCTCTGAGCATAATTCTATATCAATGTTCTCCATTGCTCATGGCTCAGATTTCTGCGCCCTTTTATCTGAAAAGCAAATTGTCACGATAACCTGTGCAAAGTGACAGATTTTCTATCTGAAAACCAAGGTGTAGGAGTAGGACAGGGATCAGGAAACTATGACAGACCCCTGTCACAACAGAAAACACGTAGCTCACAAAGTCTAAAATATTTACATCTGGGTTCTTTACAGAAAAACATTTACTAACATGCGCAAAGACACTCAATTTTGTGTTTTTGTCACATAGAAAAAGTTATCTAACATAAAGAAAGATGGATAAATTATTTTACTGGGAATGGGAAAAGTATTCTAGTTATGATTAAACTTCAGTGAATGTAAAGGGAGTGGTAATTTTGAGGAAATAAAAATGAAAATGTTTTGCGAGAAAGAGACAGATAATAAATAAGAAAAATGTATTTTCTATTTTATTTTATTTTATTTTTTTGAGATGGATTCCTGATCTGTCACCCAGGCAGAAGTGCAATGGTGCAATCTGGGCTCACTGTAACCTCCACCTCCCCAATTTTTAAGCAATTCCCTTCCCTCAGCCTACCGAGTGGCTGGGATTACAGGCAACTGTTACCTTGCCCAGCTAATTATTATTTTTTTTTCAGTAGAGATGGAGTTTCTCTATGTTTGCCAGGCTGGTTTCAAATTCCTGACCTCAGGTGACCTGCCCACCTCGGCCTTCCAAAGTGCTGGGATTGTAGGCAGGAGCCACTACGCCCAGCCAGATAAATGTATTTTCAAATGACATCACTGATAAAGAGTTAATATGCCCAATATGTCAATTCCAAAAATGATGAAAGAAAAGACTAAATTCTAAGCAAGAAAAACAGCAAAAGATATAAAGAAAAATTTATTGTTGCACATAAAAATGATTATCAACCTTGCATATAATTAAATACATGCAAATTAAAACTGCACTGAAATGTGTTTTCTTACCTATTACATTACCCATTTGTCCCTATACTCTTCTAGGATTTGGCTAACACCGTTGGTAGTTTCTCAGCAAATAAATAACTGTCAACCCCCAGCCTCAAGATCACTCCAGTCCTCAACATCTTGCACTCTAGCTAAGGGCCTGGTTATTATGAAAAGGGACAAGCTACCCTATTGTCACCTCTCAAACTTTCCGTCCCATATAATCCAAGAGCATAACACCATAGGTCAAGTATCCCTTATCTGAAACACTTTGGACCAAAAGCATTTCTGATTTGAATTTTTCTCAGATTTTGAAATAATTGCATCTACATAGTGAGATGTGTTGGGGATATTATAAAACATATAATTTATGACATATATATTTATAAGTCTAAACATATAATTTATTTTTATAGACATCACATATGCATAGACTTAAAGGAATTATTATTTTATTTTTTTATTTTTTTTTTGGACAGAGTTTTGCTCTTGTTACCCAGGCTGGAATGCAATGGCACGATCTCAGCTCACTGCAACCTCTGCCTCCTGGGTTCAACAATTCTCCTGCCTCAGCCTCCTGAGCAGCTGGGACTACAGGCGCATGAGCCACCATGCCCAGCTAATTTTTGTATTTTAGTAGAGACGGGGTTTCACCTTGTTGACCAGGATGGTCTCGATCTCTTGACCTCGTGATCCACCTGCCTCGGCCTCCCAAAGTGCTGGGATTACAGGCGTGAGCTACAGCACCTGGTCGACTTAAAGCAATTGTATACGATACAGTTAATAATTTTATGCATGAAACAAAGTTTGTGTCCACTGAACCATCAGAGAGCAAAGGTATCCCTATGTCAGTCGCCCATGTGGACAATCGGTAGTTGTTTGACATCAACATCACGCCTGACTCGTAGTTTATAAGCTACTGATAAGCAATCATTTTCCTGCACTCATTCATACACAAGTACTATAAGTAAAAATTACGACACACTATTAGCAAAGTGAAAAATTCATCAGCACAGCAGCAGCACCAGAAACCCTGTACCAGCTGGGAGACAACAGCTACAACCATCAACAGCAGCTTTTCAGTTCCCACCTCCATTCCTATGTTTTCATTAAAAGGTTACTGTACACTCCATGTTAATTTTTTTAGGTGATAGATATTAGAAGCAGGTGAGGGAAAAGAAAGTGTGTCCCCTAGGGATAAGAAGACATTCTATCTGATGGCTTTTTAAAATGTGTCTTTTAGGGTAGTCTGACTCATTAACAATGGTATTGGTCTTAGAAGCCTCGCTTTGATTTTGTCCACTAACGTAGTTTCTTGTCCTGTCATGCATTGAGACTGCTCTAGTGCTTTCCCAGCCCATCACACATTTTTACCATGTTTTCTATAGGCACTTTTCCTGCTGTGTCAACAACATCATCTTCATCATTGTGTGCCTCTGTTTTGACTGTGACCTATTGAATGAAGTCAGGTGTGGACTTTTCCACTTGGGGAGTCATGTTAGTGCTCAAAAAATTCTGGTTTTTGAGCATTTTGAATTACGGATTTTTGGATTAGGGATGCTCAAACTGTATTTGTTTTACACCAACAAATTTCGAGTAATTTGTTATAAAGCCATAGTAATTGGATATTATATTTTCAAAACTATATCAAGAAAAACCTTGAGGTAAAAATAAAAAATAATAAATTAATAAAATTAATATAGGCATCGAACAGGTAAGTACGATATTCAGAATTAGGCTAAAATACTGCTTCCATATATCAACAATTTTCTAGTGGAACATTAAGTAACCACCACTGTAAATGGTACAGCACTAGAATCTGATGCTATAAAGGCAATATCTTAAAATATGGGAAAATTAAGGTGAAAGTAATCCTAAGGATTGTCTTCCTTAAAGAACAGTAAAATAAGAAATAATAAATGTGAAAAAAATTTTATTTCTAAAACATCCTTCTGCTTTTTCATAGAAGTAGTTTTTAAATGAAAGCAATATTATCCTGTATAACTGATATTAAATTTTTTTATAGAAACAATCACCTAGGTAACAGAACTCCATAAAAGAATATAACAATTTGGGATATGGTTTTCATCTTTCTCATAAGAATAAGCCAAGAAAAATAGTTTTGAATTTTAAGTTGTTAGTGAGGTGATTCTTAGAATAATTTGATTTTGAAAATAATAACACAAATATTTAACAGAAATAAGCTTCTAAAAGAATGTAAGATGCATTTAAAAACATTCCATCTTTGTAGATGGAAAGTCCTGGATAGCCAGGATGTTAAAAAATAAAGATTAGAAATTTAATTTTTTAGCATGGAGGAAGATCAGAAGGATACAAATGTGAGCAAGATATCTTATTTTGCACGGTGATAAACACAATTTTCAATAATGCATAAAATCTCATAATGGGGTTATAGAATTATAATCAAAATAGGAACATTGAATTCATGTTGTTTATTTTTGAAAAGAAAATGATAAATAAATTATACTATATACAGAAAAGTTTACTTACTCAGCCTGAACTAACTCAGCAGACCAGGAATTTGATGACATTACTCATGTGACCCTCAAATGTCTGGCTGCCCACTAGGTTGATGGGGTCATTGGGCCACAGGTTTGCACATAATTCAGGTTAGCCCATCGTTTTTTCACATGGTGGTGGTCTAAGACTTTCTAACATCATCAAGTTGACAAGTCCTAATATACACGTACCCTACAAACCTCTGCTCGTGTCTCCATGTAATGCAGCACTGGCCAAAGCAAGTCATATGGCCAACTCAGAGCCATCATTACTTCTTTCTGGATGGGAAAAATTTGTAGCGAATTTTACAATCTACAGCAACTCAGTTTTTGGCTACATATATTTATACTTCTCCTGTGAGCAAAGTAACTCAACACAAAATCGTCCAAACAAAATAAATTTCTTGCTCCTGTAAGCAACATTCTCCAATGCAGGACTCTCTGATTTAGTCAAATATGGCATCAGAATTGCGACACGGAAGCATATGAGGATACTCTTGAGGTGGAGACCTATAAGTAAGTAACCTTTTATAACATGCTCAACAGGCTAGACAGGCATGGGAACACCCAATATGCATTCTTATTCAGATAGAAGAACAGAGGGAGTCACGAAGTCACTGGCCATAGCAATTCTAAAGCCTTGATGGGAAAATATTGCCAGGGCTCTCTCTGCTGGGGACAGGAACTATTCTGTGTATGGCCTAGATATAATCCCTAGAAATGGGACCCTGTCCACTGACCTCTTTATATCTCTCAGATTATTTCCCAGTGTTATATTTTTTCTGTTCCATGGGAGCCTCTCTATTTAAATGTTTGCCATAACCCATGATTAAGCTTTTTATATTCTATTCTCTCCCCTCTGAGATATACTTCATATTTCATAAGGCATAGGCCATCTTGGTAACTGTGGTTAATTAAAGAAGGCAGTAAATTCTTTGCCATCTTTCCCACTTATTTGCTTTCTTCTGGAATTAGTGCTGGCTCTTGGGAATAGATTTGATGAATAGAGTGTGACAGAATAGATGTTTAACCACTGGGCTTGGGCTGTAAGACATACACAGTGTCTGCTTTTTCCTGCATGGTCCAATCCTTCTCAGAAATCAGATGCCATGAAAGACGTCCAACTATACTGAGATAACCTGTGAGGAAGGCCAAGTTAACCATCTGTAGATAGAGGCCACTGTAGGAGCAGCGAGGTGCCAGGTGTGTAGGGGAAGCTTTCTTGGGTCTTTCAGGCCAGTACAGCTTCCTCCTGAATGCAGTCAAGTGAATGGCCCCAGTTAGCAGAACACAGAGCAGAAGAAACATCCAGCTAACTCAGACCTAATTCTTTTTTTTTTCCCATTTATTTATTTTATTGCATTTTAGGTTTTGG
>NW_016107693.1:1802780-1830480 GCF_001604975.1 Cebus imitator | reverse complement strand
TTTTGAAACAGTCTTTGTAGCCCAGGCTGGAGTGCAGTGGCATGAGCTCAACTCACTACAGCCTCTACCTCCTGGGTCCTGGTTCAAGCAATTCTCCTGCCTCAGCATTCTGAGTAGCTGGGAGTATGGGTATGTACCACCATGCCCAGCTAATTTTTGTATTTTTAGCAGAGATGGGGTTTCACCATGTTGTCCAGCCTGGGCTTGAACTCCTGACCTCATGATCCACCCACCTCAGCTTCCCAAAGTGTTGGGATTACAGGCGTGAGCCCGGCCATATTTTCTTCAACTCTAAGTATTTCTCCCCTCTGAAACCACTGAAGTAATTAATGCCTTTAGTGTAAGACTAGACAAGCATGTCTACTCAGAGATGACCTACTAGAATTTTATTTCTGCAGAATGTGAATTCATCTGATTCTGGGAATAAAAATGTTTCAAAAAGTGATAAAGAATATGGAAAATAAAGAAAATGTGGCACATATACACCATGGAATACTATGCAGCCATAAAAGAGGATAAGTTCATGTCCTTTGCAGGGACAGGGATGAATCTGGAAACCATCATTCTCAGCAAGCTGACACAAGAACAGAAAACCAAACACTGCATGTTCTCACTCATAAGTGTGAGTTGAACAATGAGAACACATGGACACAGGGAGGGGAACACCACACAGGGAGGGGAACACTGGAGTCCGTTGAGGGGCAGGGGTCTAGGAGAGGGATATTGGGGGGTGGGGAGGTTGGGGAGGGATAACATTGGGCAAAATGCCTGATGTAGGTGACAGGGGGATGGAGGCAGCAAACCACCATGGCATGTGTGTACCTATGCAACAATCCTGCAAGATCTGCACATGTACCCCAGAACTTAAAGTATAATAATAGTTAAAAACAAAAAGAATATGAAAAATAAACCTCTCTAAACCCAACACAAACTCCAAGGTTTTCCGAACTCTTCTGTAGTTTCCATTATTGATCCCCTTTCCTGGACATGTGGATCTTATTTGATCTAGTGATTAAAGCACATACATGTGATCGCCACCTTGGTTTTTCATTGTGATATTATTTCCCAATGGTGCAGAATCTTTCCAACATGAATTTGAACCATCTTCACATCAGAGTTGTCTTCAGAACTTTGGACATGATTGTCATGTCCCCAAATCAGATTTTCTGGAAACACTGTAAACATCATAAGTGAATTCAACATTGGCAAGACCCCCATTTTCCATCTAACAGTTTAAAATGTATTATCTGCCCTCACTTTCAAACCTGTTTAAAGTACATAAAACATTCCTGAATCTTCTTCATAATATTTATGTTTCCCATTTCAAAACAACTTTCCCAGGTTTTGTAAAATTGTTCCACTTTGTAACTCCTCCTATGCCTTTATTTAATCCATAGACTCTTAAATCTTTGTTTGAATCAATAAGATTCAATCTTAAATGAAAACAGCCTTACGTTTGTTTTCCAACCTAATATTAATACTTCTCTGACATATATGTACCTGAGAAAAGTTGAAGCAATTTTTCTAAGCTTCTAATTTCCTATTTTGAGTAACCCTAAGATTATGAAAAACTGTAGGAAGCTTGTTTTCTTAATGACCTCCATTGCCTTCTTCCTTTCTTCAGTCTTCCATGTAATCTTAGTTGTTTTTGATAGAACTGCAATAATTTATGTGATGAAAACAATTTCATGAATTTTAGACACCTTGAAGAACTTGGACATGATCAAAGTACAACAGGAAAGTTTAGACATAAATTCAATATTAGCTTCCCAAATAAGAGAATATTAAACTGAACATGATTTGATGTCATGAATATTTCTCTCTATGTGAAATATGCTGACTCATTTAGTCAGATTCAATCCAGCAAAGTCCAGTAGGATGCTGCCTACATGTATAAGCATGTTGGCAACGTAGAGCTACTGTGTAAGCAGAATTATTTTGAAAGGTAATTATATTCATTGACGGCCTAAGCAGGATACATGCCAGATAGAAAATATTGCATTATTAAACATCTGCACAAAAACTACATGAAGACATCAATTGTACTTGACTCATAGTATCCTCAGGAGACTGGGTTTGGTATATTTGATTTGATTTTGATCTCATGTAAGGAATGACTGTTATTTGTAACTTGGGCCATTTTTAGAATCCTTGATTAAGGCAATCCAACAAAATATGCAGCAGCAATTATGTTAACATTTAACATGTTTTGATTATAACAGATTGTAAAACACCAAAATGTCCTCAAGTATATTTATAGAGACATATGACTCAAGGTTCAACTGTCTCTGTGTGTGTATGTTCTTTGCAAGTTGAAACTTCAAATAAGTAAATAGGGAGGCAATTATTTATTGGAATCCTAGAATATGGGCCAAAGAACTAATATTATTGCATTTAGATAATATGCATTTTTGGAAAGAAGAACCTTAGAGGAATAGCCTGAAAATTTTACTCCAATTTTAAGGCAAACGGATGTTAAATCTAAACTAAATACCCCGCACATGCACAATCAGGTCTCTGAAAAGGTAAGGATAACATAATTAAACCTTAGTTCTCAAAACTGGCATACCCTTTATTTAAACTGATGATGCTTTAATTCTAATGTGGCAAATGTTAAGTTAACCATTTTGTGTGTGTGTGAAACAACACACTTTATCAAAGTAATAATCACTTTATTACTTTGCTTAGCTATTGCAAGGTTGCATACATTAAAACCAGAATTTTAGCTCTAGAGTGAGTCTAGGACACTTTCGAAAAGGTTGTTCATTTCACAATGCCATTTAAATTTCCACAGCTAGATTTGAGCATTTGGTATTTTTAGAGAGTAACGGTCATGTAAATTCTAAAGGTCTAAAAGAGAACTTAGCAATCACAATTCTAAAGTTATTTTTAACATGTCTCCTACTTCGTTATTTTTTCATGAAATAATGATGTACAAAGAATGTCTGAGAAAATTAATATATAGCCTTCTTAAATAATTTTCAGTGCACTTGGCATTTTATTTTATATTAAATTTAATCTAAATTCATCTACTGTTTATTTTATCCCATTTTGTACTCATACTATTTTTACCTATTAGTTGTCATATTACTAGCATAATAATATGAATAACACATTCTACTGTCATTAATTGAGAGGGGGTGTCTGTGAGCATGTGGGGACTGGAATTGAAGCAGGTTTGTGGGAGAAAATGAAGACCTTGTCCTTAGACATGTTAGTTTGCAATGCTTAGCTAAACGTGGCTGACAAACCAACTTCCTATAGAAAAACAAATCAACAAGGTAATCTCCAGTCCTTTCATCATTCATCTATGCTGAAATGATTCCTTCTCAGTGATGTGACTTCATTACTCTCTAACTCTTATCTTTATTTTTATCATAGCAATTAACACTATCTGAAATTACATCATTTATTTATCTATTTGTTTTTTTGGTTGCCTCTCACTGGAATAGAGGCTCCATGAAGATAATTTACTTTGTCTTCTGCTATATTCTCAGAATATAGAATAGTATTTGAAACACAGTAACTCTGCAATAAATACTTGTTGAATAGATAAATGATTACAATATTTCAGATATTACTTCAATTAACTCTAGCAATTTGTTTGCAAGACACCAAATCTAGAATTTGCTGGTAAGGGTAAGTCCAATCAACTCTTTAAGCAGAACATAGCTGTTACGTTAACAGTTTGTGGTTTGGGAATACACACACACACACACACACACACACACACACACACACACATATGTTTTCCCAAGTGTCCTCTCTCTCTCTCTCTCCATATACGTGTGTGTGTGTGTGTGTGTGTGTGTGTGTGTGTGTGTGTGTGTGTGTGTNGTGTGTGTGTGTGTGTGTGTGTGTGTGTGTGTGTGTGTGTGTGTGTATGTTTAGAAAAATGGGAAAATGGCCAAAACCTAAAATGCAATAAAATAATTAAATGGGGGGGCGGAAGAAAAATGGGAAAATGGGCCACAGATAATATACAATTTTTATTCTTTTAGCACTTTGTGGTAGGTTCAATGATTAGTTATCTGTAATCTAACAGGAACAATCAACAGTAAACAAGCACTCTCACTGGAAAGAGATATTTCTCACAGGTATTTGGTAAGCCTAATATATCCTATTTTTGCAATGTGTATACATTGTCTCACAGAAAAGATGCCTGGAAATTTTAGTTTTGCTTACTCAATAAAATATAAAATCATAAAAGGTTGCCATTTCTTTTATCTCTCAGTGAGAAGGAATAAACTATATGCGGTATGATGAGTTATTAGAAAGTGTCAGGCTTATAAATAGAAATTTAACTCACTCCGCCATACCTTTGATAATCATGCCTATATGTATACAAAATCTCAGACTGTTGTCCAACTGAAAAATTACAAAAGTTCTTGATCTACAGAGCAAAAAATTAAATCTATTACTATTTTAGTAATAGTTTAGTAATTATGCTGTATTGTTTAAGGAATAATGACAATTAAAAAAAAGGTCTGCACATGTTCAATACTGGCAAAACCATTCATTTTCCCCTTAAGGCCATAAATAGTTAATATTAAAACAGGATATAATAAACAGGAAGAAATACAAATTATTTTTAAAAATGTCTGAATATTCCCCATTTACTCCAGGGATTTGATAGTTATCTTAAAGACTGAATAGTTTAAGCCAATTATTTGCACTATAGGCATTGCTCTTGCCTATTCCAATACTTCTTACATTTTCAGCACTCAAAATAATGTAGTCTCTCAATATCTATAGGATGTCGGTTCCAAAAACTCCATGATTACCAAAACCTACAGATGCTCAAGTTTCTTACATAAAATGATGTAGTATTTGCATATGACTTACCCCTATGTTTCCACATCCTTTAAATCATCTTTAGATTAGTTTTAATATCTAATACAATGTAAATTCTATAAAAAATAGTTGTTATGCTATATTGTTTAAGGAATAATGGCAAGGAAAAAAAGACTATACATGTTCAGCACTGAAACAACCATCCTTTTTATTTTTTTTTTCCTTTTATATTCCCCCAAATAATATAGTTAATTTTTACTTATTAAGAGGTAAATGGAATGGGCAAATATTTTCAATCCACAGTTGATTGAATCCATGGATGTGGAACCCAGGGATAGGGAGGGTTGACTGTATATATTGTACAAAGATGTTTAACTCAAGTATAACACACGCACATACACACCACAATATTCACACATACACATATTCTACTATAAATGTTCACACACACATATGTTCAGTATATAGAGCCATGTATTTTCATGTAGGTATAGCCCTGTGCACCACCATAGGAAGGAAGGTACAGGGCAATTTTTTAGCATCTCAGAATGCACCTTTATGTTCCTACCCAACAAACACCATCCCCCACATACTGAGATTACTACTAGTCTTAGTTCTCACATGATAAAAATTGCATCTGTTTTTGAACTTCATATTAATGTAAATATAATAATAAAGTATATACATTAAAAAGAACAGGTCTATGTTGGTATAATTTACATATAGTGAATTACCCTTTAAAGTTGTACAGTTATATGAATTTCACATTCAGTGGTGTAATCACCAGCATAGATAGATAAGATATAAAGCATTTCACTGACCACCTCAGTTCCCTCATTCAACTTCATAGGCAAAACCCCTCCGTAAAACTCAAGTTCTGAAAAACACTGGCCTGTTTTTTGCTCCCATGAGTTTGACTTTTCAAAATATATAAGTGAAATCATATTATGTATGCCCTTTGAATTGCATAAATCATTTGTGATTCATCCCAGTTGGTTGTATCAGTATTGTTTCTTCTTTTTAATGAATGGCATTTAATTCTATGGATGCACCAGAGTTTATCCTTTCACCATAATTGATGTACATTTGGATTATTTCTAATTTGGGGTGGTTATGAATAAAACATCTGCAGATATTCACCTATAGAATTGCATGCTGATGTATACTTTCATTTCTCTTGAGTAACAACCTAGTAGAGAGTTTGTTAGGTCATATGGTAA
Organism: Cebus imitator; assembly: GCF_001604975.1. Classification (NCBI taxonomy): domain Eukaryota; kingdom Metazoa; phylum Chordata; class Mammalia; order Primates; family Cebidae; genus Cebus; species Cebus imitator. Next base: position 1,824,466 of record NW_016107693.1, on the reverse strand, counting down.
ATACATGTGTAATATATGTGTGTAAACAAAAGACTGTTCTCTGAAGCAATAAACCTTTTTGCATTTTACATCAACGATGCTTGACAATTAAAGTTGTCCTTCATTTTCACCAGTATGTAATGGCATACAGTTGTAGTTTCAATTTTACTTTTCCCAATGTCTAGCGATATTAAGGGACATTTTACATCCTTACTTTCTATATTTATATATTACTTAATAAAGTGTTTGTTCAAATTTTTTATGTATTTTTATTGAATTGTTTGTCTTAGTGAGGTATATGTTATCAGTTAAGGGTGCTATAACAAATATAGCACAAACTGCTTGGCTTAAACAACAAATCATTTATTTCTCACAGTGGTCAGGGCTTAAGAGTTTCAAGATCAAGGTGCTAGCAAATACAATCAATGTATGGCGAGGACTCACTTCCTGGTTTGCAGGTGGCTGTCTACTCTTTTCATTCTCATATGGTGGCAAGGAGGGAGTGAGAGAGAGTGCATGAGAGAGAGCGAGAGAGAGAGAGCGAGAGAGAGTGAGTGTGTACCTTTTATGAGAGCGTTAATCTTATTCATGAAGCTCAATGCTCATGACCTATTTACCTTCCAAAGACTCCACCTCTTAGTGCCATCACATTGGTTAGGGTTTCAACAAATAAATTTTGGGGATACACAAGCATTCAGCCCATAATTTGTGAAAGTTCTTTGTATATTCTTGATACAAATCCTTTTCAGATATGCATTTTATTTTCATCTTCTTAACATTGTCTTTCAAAAATGAAATTTGATCAAGTGTAATATATATTTTTTAAAGTTTAGATTGTGTTTTGGTGTGCTAAGAAAGCTTTAGTTTCCCCAAGGTCTCAATAAGTTTTGCAGTTTTTTTGTGTGGAAGTTTTCCGACTTTAGTCCTGGTTTTAAAACAATGATACATTTTATGTTAATATGAAAATTGGCAAAAAATTTGATTTGAGTTTTATTTATCTTACATCTAGATGCCCACATTTTTTAGCACCAATTTCTTTAAAAAATACTTTTCCCAGGACTCTCCAAGATGGCTGAACAGACACAACTCTGGTGCACAACACCCAGTGAGAGATATGCAGAAATCCAGAGATCTCCTACCTCCAACTGAGGTACCAGGTGCATTTCAATGGATCTGGTCCAACAGTGAGCAAAGCCCAGACAGGGAAGACCAAGGAACGGAGGGGTGCTGCTTCATCCAGAAAGTGCATCTGACTGGCAAGGGATCATAACCCCTCAACAACACGGGAGCACAGTATGACCACGAAAGAGTGTGATGAATTGACAAAAACAGGCTTCAGAAGGTGGATAATCACAAACTTTTCTGAGCTAAAAGAACACATTCTAACTCAATGCAAAGAAACCAAAAACCTTGAAAAAAGGTTAGACGAAATGCTAACTGGAATAACCAGTTTAGAGAAGAACCTAACTTGATGGAGTTGAAAAACACAACATGAGAACTACATGAAGCAAACAAAAATTTTAACAGCCAAATTGATCAAGCAGAAGAAAGGTTATCAGATATTGAAGATCAACTCAATGAAATAAAAAGAGAAGGCAAGACAAGAGAAAAAAAAGAGAAAAGAAATGAACAAAGCCTCCAAGAAATGCGGGATTATGTGAAAAGACCTAATCTATGCTTGATTGGTGTACCTGAATATGATGGGAAGAATGAATCCAAGCTGGAAATCATGCTCCAGGATATTATCCAGGAGAACATCCCAAGCCTAGCAAGGCAGTCCAACATTCAAATTCTAGAAATACAGAGAACTCCACAAAGACATTCATTAAGAAGATCAACCCCAAGGCACATAATTGTCAGATTCATCAGGATTGAAATGAAGGAAAAAATGCTAAGGGCAGTCAGAGAGAAAGGTTAGGTCACCCCAGAGGGAAGACAATCAGACTCACAGAAGATCCCTCAGCAGAAATCCTACAAGCCAAAAGAGAGTGGGGGCCAATATCCAACATCCTTAAATAAAAGAAATTTCAATGCAGACTCCCATATCCAGACAAACTAAGCTTTATAAGTTAAGGAGAAATAAAATTCTTTATGGACAAGCAACTACTGAGAGATGTCGTCACCAGCCCTATAAGAACTCCTGAAAGAAACACTAAGCACAGAAAGGAACAAGTACCAGTCACTGCAAAAGCAAACCAGTTGGCAAAGACCAAAAATGCAATGAAGAAAATGAGTCAATTAATGGGAAAGAAAACCAGCAAGTAACAAAATGGCAGGATCAAATTCAAACATAGCAATATTAACATTGAATGTAAATGGCCTAACCACCCCAATCAAAAGACACAGACTGGCAAACTGGATAAAAAGTCAAGACCCATCACTGTGCTGTATTCAGGAAACTCATCTCAGACACAAAGACACACATAGACTCAAAATAAAGGGATGGAAGAAGATTTACCAAGAAAATGGAGAGAGAAAAAAAAAAAAAGAAAGCAGGGGTTGCAATCCTAATCTCTGATAAAATGGACTTCAAACCAACAAAGATCAAAAGAGACAAAGAAGGACATTACATAATAGTAAAAGGATCAATCTAACAAGAAGAGCTAACTATCCTAAATATATACACACCCAACACAGAAGCACCCAGATACATAAAGCAAGTTCTTAGCGACCGAAAACGACATTTAGAGTCCCACACAATAATAGTGGGAGACTTCGGCACTCCACTGTAAATATTAGACAGATCAATGAGACAGAAAATTAACAAGGTTATCCATGACTTGAATGCAGAGCTTGATAAAGCAGACCTAATAGACATATACAGAATGCTCCACCCCAAATCCAAGAATATACATTTTTCTCAGCACCACATAACACTTACTCTAAAATAGACCAGATCATTGGAAGCAAATCACTCCTCAGCAAATGCAAAATAATGGAAATCATAACAAATGGTCTTTCAGACCACAGTGCAATCAGACTAGAACTCAGGATCAAGAAACACACTCAAACCTGCACAACCACATGGAAACTGAACAACTTGCTTCTTAGTGTTGACTGGATAACCAATGAAAAGAAGGCAAAGAAAAGATGTTCTTCGAAACCAATCAGAATGAAGACACAACTTACCAGAATCTCTGGGACACCTTTAAAGCAGTGTTGAGCAGGAAATTTATAGCAATAAACGCCCACATGAGAAACAAGGGAAGATCTAAAATTGACACCCTATCATCAAAATTGAAAGAGCTAGAGGAGGAAGAAAAGAAAACTCAAAAGCTAGCGGAAGACAAGATATAACTAAGATCAGAGCAGAACTGAAGGAGATAGAGACACAAAAAACCCTTCAAAAAATCAATAAATCCAGCAGCTGGTTTTTTGAAAAGATCAACAAAATAGACACACCACTAGCCAGACTAATAAAAAAGAAAAGAGAGAAGAATCAAAAAGATAATAAAAGAAGATAAAGAGGACATCACCACTGAGCCCACAGAAATAAAATCTACCATCAGAGATTACTACTAATAGCTATATGCAGAAAAACAAGTAAACCAGGAAGAAATGGGTAAATTCCTGGACACTTGTACTCTACTAAGACTAAACTAGGAGTAAGTTCAAACCCTGAATAAACCAATAACAAGGGCTGAAGTTGAGGCAGCAATCAATAGACTACCAACCAAAAAAAGTACAGGTCCAGATGGGTTCACAGCCAAATTCTACCAGACATATAAAGAGGAGCTGATTCCATTCCTTCTGAAACTGTATCAAACAATACAAAAGGAGGGAACCCTCATTTTATGAGACCAACATCATCCTGATACCAAAACCAGGCAGAGACTCAACTAAAAAACAAAACTTCAGACAAATATCCATAATGAACATTGATGTAAAAATCTTCAATAAAATACTGGCAAACCGATTGCAACAGCACATCAAAAAGCTTATCCATCACAATCAAGTAGGCTTCATCCTGGGGATGCAAGGCTGGTTCAACATATGCAAGTCCATAAATGTAATCCATCACATAAACAGAATCAAAGACAAAATCCACATGATTATCTCAATAGATGCAGAGAAGGCCTTCAACAAAATTCAACAGCCCTTCATGCTAAAAACTCAATAAACTAGGTATTGACAGAATATATCATAAAATGATAAATGCCATTTATGACAAACCTACAGCCACTATCATACTGAATAGGCAAAAGCTGGAAAAATTCCCTTTGAAATCAGGCACTAGACAAGGATGCCCTCTCTCACCACTCCTATTTAATATAGTATTGGAAGTTCTAGCCAGAGCAATAAGGCAAGAAAAAGAAATAAAGGGTATTCAATTAGGAAAGGAGGAAGTCAAACTGTCTCTATTTGCAGATGGCATGATTGTATATCTACAAGACCCCATCATCTCAACCCAAAATCTTCTCAAACTGATAAGCAACTAAAGCAAAGCCTCAGGATACCAAAGCAATGTGCAGAAATCACAAGCATTCCTATATGCCAATAACAGACAAACAGAGAGCCAAATCAAGAGTGAACTCCAATTCACAATTGCTACAAAAAGAATAAAATGCCTAGGAATACAACTTACAAAGGATGTAAAGGACCTCTTCAAGGGGAACTACAAACCACACTGCTCAATGAAACCAAAGAGGACACAAACAGATGGAAACATATTCCATGCTTTGGTTAGGAAGAATTAATATCGTGAAACTGGCCACACTGCTCAAAGTAATCTATAGATTCAATGCTATACCCATCAAGCTACCAATGACCTTCTTCACGGAACTGGAAAAAACCACTTTAAGCTTCATACAGAATCACAAGATATCCTGCATAGTCAAGAGAATCCTAAGCAAAAAGAACAAAGCCAGAGGCATCACACTGCCCAACTTCAAACTATACTACAAGGCTACAGTAAACAAAACAGCATGGTACTGATCTCCTGTACTCCTGCCAATCTTTCTATTGAGCACCTTATAGCGTTTCATAGAAAAGAATCCACAGGTGAATGTGAAGTCTCCTTGTGTGGAAGGCCTTATTAGGTTTTTAATTTTCATCTCTATTAATACCCTGAATGTAAGCAGGTGAGCTCTTGGACCTGAGATAGACTTCTTGTTAGCTATCTTATAGTAAATAATAATTGTGCTAGTCCCTCTTTCTGTGGACAAGACCCTTTGTGCAATGAGATGAAAGCAAGAAGGGAAACATTCCTGCATTACTAGCCAAACACCCCATAGAGAAGGTGCAAAGAACAATGAACTCTCTCAATTTACACACGGTGAGAGACACAGATCACCTTCTCCTCCCCCAAAGAAAGAATACAAGAATATAAAAGCTGTTTCTCCTTAAAATTAAATGAAAATCATCCTGAATCCTCACCCTTATTATTCCAAGGTAAAGACCTCTTCCCATGGGCCAGTTAAACCCAAAAATCTCTGGCTTTTACAACCTATGGCTGTGTATAAAGTCTTCCTTACAGTACTTGAAATATACATATTAATACCTATATTAATATCTATATAGGAAGAGAGCATTGAAAGCTTCCTAGAACCTTAGGAATTTGCCTAGGAAATGGTACTGGTACCAAAACAGAGACATAGACCGATGGAACAGAACAGAGGCCCCAGAAGCAACACCACACATCTACAACCATCTGATCTTTTATAAACCTGATAACATGGGGAGAAATGCCAGATATAGTATGCACCTAAAGTAAAATTTAAAAATATATATATATTTTCCCCATTGAATTTCTTTAGCAAATTTGTTAAAAACCAATTGAGCATTTTTCAACTCTATTTTTACTCTTTATTATTTTTTTACTCTCTACGCTGTGCAATTGGTCTATGTGTCTTTTGAAGGTCTTGCCTTCATTTTTTAAAGGCATTTTCACTGTCATTTTTGTTGATAATTTTTTGTTTTTCATTAAGCACCTTAAATTGTTGCTTAAATGACACTCCACTGTTTTCTGGCTTGCTTAATTTTGATGAGAAATTACTATAATTCTTATCTTTGTATTTCTATATGAGATCTTTTTTCTGTCTTCAAGATTGTTTATATTTGATTTTCAGCCACTGGACTATGTCTAGAGTTTTTGTTGTTAATGTTGTTGTTGTTGCTGCATTTATTTCTTTTGAAATGACCTGTTTTTTTTTTTTTCAGTTTGATATATTTTATGTCTTATTCTTCTAAAATTTTTGGCTTTTATATATTCAAATATTATTTTACCTTTCCTCTTTTTTTCTGGATGTTGAGTTATGCAGATGTTAGATTGTTTGATATTATCCCACAGCTCTTGTATGTTCAGCCCTGTCTCTTTATGTTTTATGTCTTTTAAGGTTGTGTTCTATTTTCTTATTTTTCAATTTTGGTAATTTTTATTAACATGTCTTTAATTTCATCCATTATTTTCTTAACTGTCTTAAGTCTGTTTATGAATCCAGATAAATAATTATATTTCATATTTTGCTACAGTTTTAGAATTTTCCATCTAATAATTTCTTTTTTGTTTTGTTTTGTTTTTAGTTTTTTGAGCTTTATCACCCAGGCTGGAGGGCAATGTTGTGATCTCTACTTATTGTAACCACCACCTCCTGGGCTCAAGTGATTCTCCTGCCTCAGGCTCCTGAGGAGTTGGGTAGCAGCATTGGGGTTTCACCATGTTGGCCAGGCTGCTTTTGAACTCCTGACCTCAAATTATCTACCCACCTTGGCCTCCCAAAGTGCTGGGATTACAGACAGGAGCCTCTACCCCCAGCCTTTTATTTATTTTATTTTGAGACAGGGTCTCACTTTGTAGCCCAAGCTGGAGTACAGTGGCATGATCTTTGCTCACTGCCACCTCTGCCTCCAGGGCTCAAGTGATTCTTATGCCCCAGCTTTCCAAGTAGTTAGGACTATAGGCGTGTGCCACCACACCCAGCTAATTTTTTGTATTTTAGTAAAGACAAGATTTCATCATGTTGCCTATGGTGATCTTGAACTCCTCAGCTCAGACAATCTGCCTGCTTTGGCCTCACAAAGTGCTAGGATTATAGGCATGAGCCAATGAGCCTGGCCATTACGGTCTTATAGTTTCTATTTATCATCTAAAATTTTCCCATCTGTTTATGGATGTTGCTCCCTTTAACATATTAATCATTTCTATTTTAAAATACTTTGCCAAATAATTTCAACACCTCGGTCATCTCTGTGTCTTGCTGTATCTTTTAATTTTAAGCCTATTTTGTGTGTGCATTTAAATTTTTTAGTAAATCCTGGATGTTAGGTGTGGAACTGCAGAAACTGAAGTAAATCATATTAACATCTGAAAAGAGGTAAATTTCTTCTCTCAGACATTCACCTTGGTGGTTTGGGTGAATCTAGTCAGGACTTTGCTGGGGTGATATTTTGTTGTTGCTATGCTTATATTCTGCTCGTAGTTGGCTGCCATTGCTTTGAGTTTGGAATGAAGTCAGGGATGCTGAAATATTTTTCTTAGTGTTTTACACTCAGCGTTTACTTCTATATGCATGTCTTTAACATAAAGGGAGTTTCCTTATGTGCCCTTGCCCCTCTGAAAACAGTATTCCCCTATTGCTTGCTACTTGATGATTATTGGGCAGTGGTACATAGCCAACATGGTGGTTCATTGTTTTAGTCAAGCCATAGTCTTAGGCAGGGCTTGGGAATGCCATTTATTTATCGTCCTTGTCCTGTTCCATGTGGTAGACAAATGCTACCCCTTATCTCTGAGAGATCTTGTACATGAGAGAGTTTCTTGCATTTCTCATATTAGTAGAAGATTTTTAATGGTACTGGTATAGGATATTGGGTCCAGGCCGAGCACGGTGGCTCACACCTGTAATCTCAGCACCTTGGGATGCTGAGGTGGGCAGATCACCTGAGGCTGGGAGTTTGAGACCAGCCTGACCAACATGGAGAAACCTTGTCTCTACTAAAAATACAAAATTAGTCGGGTATGATGGCGTTTGCCTGTAATCCCAGCTACTCAGGAGGCTGAGGCAGGAGAATCACTTGAACCTGGTAGGCAGAGGTTGCAGTGAGCCAAGATGTACTCCAGCCTGGGCAATAAGAGCCAAATTTCATCTCAAAACAGGATTGTGTCCTGTTTTGCTTTTTTTTTTGATCTATACTTCCGCTAGCCACGATCAATCTTTTTCTAAGCTCTGAGGGTGAGGGTGAGAGGGCTTGCTGTCAGTTTCCCAGCACTTTAAGCCTTTTGCTGTGTATAAGAGTAGGGTCTAGGCAGGTGGCTGAGGGTTACCCTTCAAAAATCAACTTCCAATGATGTATTTTACACAGAAATTCTCTCTGGTCTTCTGTACTCCTGCCAATCTTTCTATCGAGCACCTTACAGTGTTTCATAGAAAAGAATCCATAGGTGAATGTGAAGTCTCCTTGTGTGGAAGGCCTTATTAGGTTTTTAATTTTCATCTCTATTAATACCCTGAATGTAAGCAGGTGAGTTCTTGGACATGAGATAGGCTTCTTGTTAGCTATCTTACAGTAAATAATAAGTGTGCCAGTCCCTCTTTCCATGAACAAGGCCCTTTGTGCAAGGAGATGAAAGCAAGAAGGGAAACACTCCTGCATTACTAGCCAAGCACCCCATAGAGAAGGGGCAAAGAACAATGAACTCTCTCAATTTACACATGGTGAGAGACACAGGTCACCTTCTCCTCCCCCAAAGAAAGAATACAATAATATAAAAACTGTTTCTCCTTAAAATTAAATGAAAATCATCCTGAATCCTTACCCTTATTATTCCAAGGTGAAGACCTCTTCCCATGGGCCAATTAAACCCAAGAATCTCTGGCTTTTACAACCTATGGCTGTCTATAAAATCTTCCTTACAGTATTTGAAATATAAATATTAATACCTATATTAATATCTATATAGGAAGAGAGCATTGCAAGCTTCCTAGAACCTTAGGAATTGCCTAGGAAATGGTTCCAGGCTACAATAATTTGTCTGTCTCTGGAAAATAAGAGAAGTTTTACCATTCTTTTAGCTCAGAGCAAGAAACTAGAAAAATGGTTACTGATCTAACTCTAATAGTATGTGAAGTGTAAAAAATTCCGAGGGAAGTGAAAGCAGGTATTTTCTATTTTTGTATTGTATACATTTATTTCCCTGTCTCAGGAGACGAGGGCTTTTTTAGGATCACTAAGATATCAGGAGTTTTATTTCTTCACAGGCTCCCAGGGGTTCCATATTGTTGCCAGTAACCCATACCTGGCCTTCAGCAGTTTTTTATTTTCAATTTTCATTTATGTTCTCTTACCCACTTGTTGAACAGCTGGTGTCTTTTATGTGCTCTGCCACAGGTTAAGTCAGTCAACATGCATAGTTTCTCCTTGAACATACCTGTCCTTCATTAGAATTTAGGCTAGACAGCTCTGTAAACCTGGTTCTCTGATGGGTTCAAAGTTATTGCTTTATACTGTATCCAGATTTTCTCATTGTTAGATCTGGAAGCTAAACTGCTAGCTACCTGTATCCTAGGTGAAAAGAGCACACATGGTATTTTTTCTTTCGTGTCTAGTATCTTTCTCAGCCCTATGCTTGCAAAATGCATCTATGTTGTTTTATGTAGTAGAAGTTTATTATTTTCTATTGCTAGTAGTATTCTGCTATATGAACATTCTATAATTTATTTCTACATTCTCCAGTTGATGAACATTTAGATAGTCCCCAATTTGGGTTTATGTTGAACAAAGCACTATGAACATTTTTATGCAGATGTTTTTGTAGAAGCACACTCACAAATTTTGGAGTGATACTTCCTTAACATGCATAGATTTATGTTTAACTTTAGTAGGTAAACTACATAGATTTAAAAAGTGACTAGCAATTTGCACCACCATAGCAACTATGGCAGTGTTTGATCTTTCACATCTTTGACAATATTGATATTATTGGTGTTTTTAATGTTAATATTACTCAGTAATCATTCTGAATATTCTTAATTTGACTTTCTGCATTGATTTTAGAATTTACTACAAATAAAATTTTGCTCCAGTTTACAGATATTAATTTAGTTATTTATTATTTTTGCTCATTAAACTAATCAATATCAGGTTTGAGAGAGCACATTGAGGAAATTACTCAATCTGGTTTCTTTTAATGTTTATTTGTTTTAAAGGTGAAGAAATGTTTGGAATAACAGAATAACAAGAAAAAAATTTTTCAGACTATTTCTGGATTGCAACTGTTTCTTTATTACTACAAATACAATATAGGAATTACATTTATGTTTATGAATAGGATTGTAGTTTATGTCATCAAATAACTCTTCCCAAATGATACATACATTTCGACTTAGAGAAAGCCATTCAGAATATCTGCATAAATATTGTCCAGCTCCTATCAAATTATTTAAATTATTGATTTCGCAATTCTGTCTGCGCACAGTTGAAAGTCTTTCAAAAGTCAATACATCAACGTTGCACCAACATACTTTCTTAAAAAGCAGATATAAATTGACTAGCCTTCCCTTTTTAATAGATTTGTCATGTAACTAAACTATTAGATGGTGCTTATGTCTGACAGTTACCTTGTTATCAGGCCAAGAATAATGTGCTAATATTTGAATTTAGTCATATGGAATGATTTTTGATGACTGTACATCCAGTGCTAAAGTACAGAGAAAGAAAAAAAATGATTTTCTTTAGTTTAGAGGTTGGCCAAGGGTACACAGACATACTATAACTTTATATTTAATAAGAGAAAAATTCAGTTAATCCAGAAAAGGGAAGTCACCCTCTAAGTTGAGGTATGTTTGGGTTTTTTCTTCATATTATCAACAGCAAGCTGTCTTTCATGTCTAGGATTCACCAGACAAATGATAAATGCCTGATACTCAGTGAATTTGACATTTGTAATGAAAAAATAGAGGTCCTGAGGCCTTATTTTAGCTCCTGGAATTGAAGGCGCATGCATCATCATATCAATCTCCTGGATTAACCATAGCTTGTTATTAACTTACAGTGAAGAATGAAATGTTAGATATATTCTGAGGAGTCAAGTGAAGTTCATGTCACGGAAACAAAAAACAATAACCCATGCTAGAATACATCTCTTTTCAAGCTTCGTCCATATTCTAACATTATAAGAAAAAATGTTCTGCTTTCCAAAGTAACAGTGCTTAATGATGAGGATGTTTTATATCCCATGTGAAAAGTAAACCCAGCAAATAAAAGTTATCTACTAGGACCCTGAGTGTATGCATATCACCCTGTTCAAGGAATAGCAAAATGTGAATATATTTTGTAACAGTTCCTGCTATGTTAACAGGTGAGCTTGTGCTACTCCAGGCAAAGTTTACTCTCTATATTACAGTTTTGCCAGAGGCTTTCATAATCTAATTAATCATTTATTTAAGAGACACATGTGACCTGTTGAGAGAAAGAGAGTATAACATTTGTTTTTGAAATAATTAAGAAAACAATATGGTTGAAAAAATCAGCACAAAATACAGCAACCAATATAACTTTGGGTTATAACATGGGATTCAGGGTCCATGTCTGAAACTTCAGTGATTACTGGCCAGAAAATATTGAATACTACTGCATAATAATGATTATGATCAAGATGATGACCTATAACATGACACGGAATATAGTTTCACTTTTACTGACTAGTGTGTCTGTAAAAATGTGGTAGTACGGGAAACAAAAAACAATCTATAATTCACACACAAAGACACAAAGTTATATAATTTAATTTACTAAAACATAAACTAAAAAATAAGTAACCTGGGATAGATTTATGGTAACAGTGAACTGAAGGGGATGCCTTTGAGAAAGGGCATCAGTGAAAGGCAGATTATTTGTGTTTTAACATAAAACAATTAATTCATTTCTAGCTAATGGGACTGTTCTGAGTGATGGATAGTGATGAACCAGAAAGACCAATCTCTGTTTTCCTGGAGTTCACATTCTGCAGCAGGAAAGGTATATAATAAATAAGCAAACAAGAAAATGCCATATAATCAGGGCAGAGACAAGGTATCTCGGATCCAGCTGAGAAGTGATGAAAATGTGGATGTCAGACTGGATATCAGAAATACTTTTGAAGTTACATTGACAGGATTGGTTGCATACATGCAAATTTATATAAACATGGACATAAAATGTGGTAGTTTGTGCATATTACATAGACATAAATATACAGGTATTTTTGAGAGCTTAGCTTTATGTTGGTTTTAGAAATTATTATTTCGTTTCTCCACAGGTCTCTGGAGGGATAAAACATGTGGCACAAACTGTGCGGCTCTTTGAATCTCCTTAAGTGCTCTAATCATTGTGTTACGTGACTTCTCAAATACATTTTTTATCTTATTCTAATAGAAGTGTTGATCTTTGTGATCATAATGAATACAGAGTGGAGGGTTTTGTTTATAAACTATAGTAAAAAGGAAAATGTAAGGTATAGCATTCTTTGATACCTATCATGTTAAATTAACAAATTTAACCACATCATAAATTCTCTGCTGATTTTCCAGCAATGCCAGGGTAGTTTCATTTTTTAAAAAAATAACTAGGGGAACATCTAAGCAGTGATCAGCATCTCAATGCATTTTTTCTCTCGTTCATGCTACTGATCATCTCATCATCTACCTCTGCCTCCTTCCTGTCCCATTCGCTCACTCTTCCCTCCAGATATCTCTCTGTTCCCATGTGTGTGTGTCTGTGTGTGTGTGTGTGGGGGGGTGTCACCTTTTTGGCTACCTGCTCCAATTCTATCTTTCTCTTCTTTTATATGTCTCTCTTCATTCCTTAAAGTTTTCATGTTTTTTATTGTTGTTGTCCTCTTCTCTGATTTGTTTCTCCATTTCCCATCATGCTTTTCTCCAGCTTCCATCTCTCACCTCCTGTGTCCTCCATGTGTTCAGCTCTGTAAATGGCCCTCTTCATAAATGACCAACAGCCTTAACTACATTAATTAAAAAAGAATAGACATCTAAGCCAAGCTACAATGGTAATACCACAAAATACAGGTCGTAGTCTACATGCATGCATGCACTCTCTTGACCATAGAGTTCTGCTCAATGTAACTGGCATTCCAGGAATGTCTGAACTAATCATGGTCTTTTTGTTGGTGTGTGTGTGGGGCGGAGGGGCAGAGTCTTACTCTGTCCTTAGGCTGGAGTGCAGTGCCATGATCTCAGCTCACTGCAACCTCTTCTTCCTCAGTTCAATTGATTCTCCTGCCTCAGCCTCCCAAGTAGCTGGGATTACAGGCACATGCCACCACGTCTGGCTAATTTTTGTATTTTTAGTAAAGAGAGGGTTTCACCATGTTGGCCAGGATGGTCTTGATCACCTGACCTCATGATTCACCCACCTTGGCCTCCCAAAGTGCTGGAATTACAGGCGTAGGCCACCATACCCAGCCCTGATCACAGTCTTATGTGCCATAGAATAAAGACTTTGCAGTTCAGTGGAGAGAAGCTCATAGTTCCCTGTCCGCAACACCACAGCATACATTACATCATTTTAGCACTCTCCTATTTTCTTCAACTCAGTCCGATCCAGCAAGCTGTCCCCCATATTGCTCAGAATTCAGTCAGATAGTCTCATGCCTCTTACTCCACACTTAATTTATGCCATCCATTTCACACTGACTTACTACTAAGGTTCTAGACACTGCAGGACCTTCCCAGAACCCATGGTATAGCCCACCTTATCAGATCAGTGACATTTTCAGCTCCCAGCCAGCAGACAGTTTTTCCTTGCTGACTCACTGTGCAGTTATGGCATGTTTGGTAAATGTGGCTGCTACTCTTTCTCTGATCTAGCTTTTCCAGGAGCTGCCTTCAGAGACCAGGTAACAAAACCTGGAAAAGTGGGGACAGTTAAAAGCCAGTGGGGTAAACGTTGACTAATGAGTGATAGGAAATGGAAAGGAGCTGGTGAATAAAATCTTTTCTACTTCTAGTGATTGTTCTGAGGTCCCAGGTTTTCATAAAGTCTTGTTTGAGAAATGCTGCCTGACAAGAAATCAGCTGTACTTTATGATGAGGCTTTGGCCAGTTCGTTCATTTGCTTTTGCTTTTCTTTCTTTCCTCCCACACTGCCTTTTCCTTCACTATCACTTTTCTGGGTTTCGAGCCTCCTAAAATGTTTGTTTCAGATTTTGTCTTCCAGAGAAATCATGCTAAAATTTTTTCCCAAAGTTGCAATTACTACTCTCTGTGGTGGTCATAAGACCGAGTCAGGCCACTCGAAGTCCAGCCATAGTATTTTTATTGATATACAATATTTATACATATGTACGTGATAAATGTGATGTTTTGTTTTATGTATAGAATGTGTAATGGTTCAAGTCAAGGCATTTAGGGCATCCATCATCTTGAGTATTTATCATTTGTATGTGTTGAACACATTTCAAGTCCTTGAAATATACAATACTTTGTTGTTTACTATAGTCTCCTACACTGCTATTTAACATTGAAATACAATTCTATCTAACTTTACCTTTCTACCCATTATCCAACCTCTCCTCATTCCCCGCTACCCCACACTCTTCCCAGTCTCTGGCATATTATACTCTACCCTCTATTTTCCTGAGATGAACTTTCTTCACTCTCATATATAATAAGAATATTAAATATTTTTATTTCTCTTTCTGGATGATTTCGCTTAACACAATAACCTTCAGTTCTATACATGTTGCTGCAAATTACACAATTTCATTGTTTTATTATGGCTAAATAGCATTCCATTGCATACCACATTTTCCTTATTCATGTATCTATTAAAGGTCACTTAGGTTCACTTTATATCTTTGCTATTGTGAATAGTGCTGCAATAAACATAAAATTGCAAGTAACCCCTTCATATACTGATTTCCTTTCCTTTGGATAAATACCCAGTAGTGAGATTGCTGGATTATATTGTTCTATTTTTGGTTATTTAAAAAATCTACATACTGTTTTCCATAGTGGCTGTGCCAATTTACATTTCTATCAATAGTGTATAAGAGTCCCTTTTTCTCTGTATCCTCACTAGCATGTTTTATTTTTGTCTTTTTAATAACAAGCATTAGAAAACACACATTTTAAGTGGAGTAAGATGATACATAATTGTGGTTTTTGTCTGCATTTTCTTGATGATTAATACATCTGAGCATTTTGTATATACTTCTTGACAATTTATATATCTTCTTTTGAAAAATGCCTATATCCTTTGCCCCCTTTTAGTGGAATTTTTTTTCACTGTTTAGTTCCTTGTATATTTTAAATGTAGTCCCTTGTTGGATAAATAATTTTTCGTTCTATACAAATATTAAAATTGTTTTTGACAATTTCTGGAAAAAAAAGATGTTAGTGTTTAGATAGGGATTTCATCAAATTTTTAGATTGCTTTCGATCGTATTTTTCTTTTAATAATGTTGATTTTTCCAATCCGTAAGCATGAGATGTCTCTCCATTTGTGTGCTCTTCAATTTTTTCATCAGTATTGTATAGTTTTAAATGTAGAGCTCCTTTATCACTTTGATTCAACTTATTTCTCATGTTTTGCAGCTATTATAAATGTCAACTTGATTTCTTCTCAGCTAGTTGATTATCTTCTTGATTTCTTTCTCAGGTAGTTCATTATTGGTCTATAAAAATGATACTGATTTTTATATGTTGGTCTTGTATCCTGCAACTTTACTAAATTTGTTCATCAGATTGTGGAGATTTTGGTGAAGCCTTTAGGTTTCCTATATAGAAGATCATGTTGTCTCTAGAGAAGGAGAAGCTGGCTTCCTCTTTTCCAATTTGGATGCCTTTTCTTTTTTCCCTTGCCTAATTGCTCTGGTTGGGACTTCTAATACTTTGTTGACTAGGAGCAGCAGAAGTGCGAACCCTTGTCTTATCCCAATTCTTAGAGGAAAGTCTTTCAACTTTTCCTCATTCAGTGTAATGTTAGCTGTGTGTTTGTCATAAATGACCTTCATTTGTTTCATTTTATGACTAGTTTGTTGAGAGTTTTTATCATGAAGAAATGTTGAATTTCATTAAATGCTTTTTCTGTGTCTATTGAGATGATCACACGGGTTTGTCCCACATTCTGTTGATGCGATATACCACATTTATTAATTTACATATGTTGAGTCAGCCTTGCATACCTGGTATAAATTTCACTTGATGATGGTTTATTTTTTTAATCTGATATTGGATTCTGTTTGTTACTATATTGTTGAGAATTTTTGTGTCTATGTTCATCAGGGATCATGACCTGTAGTTTTCATTGTTGTTGCATCTTTGTCTGGTTTTGGCATCATGGTAATGCTGGCCTCAGGGAATGAGTAGGGTGAACTGCCTCCTCTTTAACTTACTGAAATAGTTTGAGGTGAATTGGCATTATGTTTTTTTATGCACTTGATAAAATTCAGGAGTGAAGCCATCAAACTTGGACTTTTCTTTGTTAGGAGACTTTTAATTACTGATTCAATCTCAATATTCATTATTGTTCTGCTCAGGTTTTGCATTTTTTCCTGATTCAATCTTGGTAGATTGTATGTGTCCAGTAATTTTTCCATTTCCTTTAGATTTTGCAGTTTGCTAGTGTATAGTTTTTCAAAATAGTCTCAAAATCTTTCATATTTCTGTTGTTGTAATGCCTCCTCGTTCAATCTAAGTTTGCTTATTTAAGAGTCTTCTTTCTTTTCTTGTTAGTTAGTCTAGCTAGTGGCCTATCCATTTTCTTTATCTTTTCAAAGAAAACAAATTTTGTTTTATTGATTTTTTTTATAGTTTCTATGATAGGGTTTGGCTGTGTCCCCACCCAGATCTGACCTCTAATTGTAATAATCCCCATGTGTCAAGGGCAGGACCAGGTGGACATAATTTACTCATAGGGCAGTTTTCCCCATACTGTTCTTTTGGTAGTGACTAAGTCTCATGAGAGCTAATGGTTTCATAAATGGGAGTTTCCCTGCTCAGTTCTCTTGCGTGCCACCATATAAGACATGACTCTGTGTCTCCTTTGCCTTCCTTCATGATTATGAGATCTCCCCAGCCATGTGGAACTGTGAGTCCATTAAACCTGTTTACTTTCTAAATTACCCAGTCTAGGGTATGTCTTTATTAGCTGCATGAGACCAGACTAACACATTCTATATCATTTAGTTCTGCTTGGATATTTATTATTTCCGTCCTTCTTCTAATTTTGGTTTTGATTTGGTTTGGTTTGTATTTCTGGCTCTTGAGATACATTGTTAGATTGTTTATTTGAAATAACTTTATTTTTTGATGGTGTGTTTATTTCTATAAACTTTCCTCTTAATATTACTTTTACTGTATCCCTTAAGTTTCAGTGTACTGTGTTTTGATTTTCATTTGTTTCAAAAAATTGCTCATTTCTGTTTTAATTTCTTTATTGATTCAATGTTCACTTAGGAACACGTTTAATTTCCATGATTTGTACAGTTTGCAGAGCTCCTCTAAGTATTGATTTCTAGTTTTATTCGATTGCTGTTCAAGAAGATACAGGATATGATTTTGATTTTCTAAAAATTTGTTGAGGCTTGTTTTGTAGCCTTATGTATGGTTTATCCTAGATAATATTTTATCTGCCAATGAGAAGGAGGTGTATTCTGCAGTTATTGGATGAAATGTTCTGTATATGTCTGTTGGATCCATTTGGCCTAAATCAAGTTTAAATCCAATGTTTCTTTGTTAATATTCTTTCTCTCTAATGCTGTGAGGTGTTGAAGTCTCCCATGTGATTTATTTTTAATTGTGAACAGTGCCAGTAGTGTCATGATTTCCTCACTGGTTTGGATTCGGTTTTTAGTGGAGTCTCTGATAAGGTTTTACTGGACTTAGAGATGCCAAATGGGCCATTTCTCAAGCCCCAGTGGTGGCAGTGATGAGCCAAACGTACTTCTCCTTGGGCCCCCAGGTAGTGTTTGCAGGCTCCTGTATTAGTGGGTTCAGGGAGGTTAATTCTTAGGACTCCAGGTGGCCAGCAGTGGCCATGGTCAGCTGGATGGGTGGGCAAGTTCTTGGGCCCCTGGGCATGTGTGATGGTAGTAGCTGTGGTTGAACAACCCTCAGTGTCCCAGGCAGCACTTCTTAATGATCATTATGGCTCTGATGGGCATGGTGAGCCAGTCCCCAGGTGCTCAAGTGACATATGCTGCTGGCTGCCAGCGGTGGTGTTGGCAGCAAGCTGGGAGGTCCCATCTTCAGATCTCTGGGAGAAAGATAGCTGTGGCTATGACAGGATTTGTGAGCCAATCCCTATGTGCTCAGGTGACATATGCTGTTGGGTGCCAGCCATGGTGTTGGCAGCAAACCGGGAGGTCCCATCTTCAGGTGTCTGGGAGAAGGATAGTTGTAGCTATGATGGGCTTGGTGAGCCAGTCCCTGCGTGCTCAGGTGACATATGCTATTGGATGTCAGCAGTGGTGTTGGCAGCAAGATGGGAGGTTCCATCTTCAGGTCTCTGGGAGATGCTAGTGGTGCTAGACTGGGTAGGCTGTTCCCTACTCTCCTGGGTGGCATCCTTGAGCTCTGGGTGGGGGGTTAGTGCCAGGCCAGGTGGACCCATGCTTAGGCTGCCCAGTGGTAGATGTAAGCACAGGCTGTAGTAGGTAGCATGGGGCAATCCACAGTAATGCATGTGAGAGGCTAATCTCAGAGTGCCTGCAGATGTGCTGTTTGGAAGGGTGGCGTCACTGTCAGAGGGAACAGGCCCAGGTGACAGATGCCTTACAGGTCATAGGGAGCAAGTACTTTGGACATCGGCAGCAGCAGCCACAGCAGTGTGAATGGAGAGCCTGTTCTCAGGGTGAACGCAAGGGTACGATGCCCTGCTGCGGGTGGAGGCAGAGCTGCTGTCAGCCACCCCAAGCAGGCAGCCCTCAGTCTCTGGAGAGCACAGGCTTTGATTGCCCTTACCCTTGGGAAGCTACGGCAGCACGATGCACCACCCTTTCTCCAGGCACAGGTGCTGTGGGGTGCAGTGCTGGGAACCCTACTGCGCTGTCTGATCCAGCTGACATTGAGCCAATGCAATTCTCTAGGTACAGCCACATTATTTTTCAAACATGGGCTGGTGGAAGAATGGGCTATGAACTAATGCAGTCAGTTAGAGAAACATGGTGAAAAAGTTGTAATTAGTGTTCAGAATTAAGCCACAAAATAAACAAATATGGGAAGGGCACAGGGATGTGATTATTTTGGTTTCTGTCTTCCTAAGACTTAGTTTCTTATCCATACTCTCTGTTTGGTTTGCTATCTGGGGTTTCCATCAGCAGAGCTACCATGTAGCTTAGGCTATTTAATTAGATATCAAACATTTGCAAACAAATGTCTTGAGTTGTAGCCAAATTCATATGATTCCTTTATGTGTCCTTCTCTTCACATAGCCTTTCTAAGTTCATGTTTTGACATATGCCATCCTACAGCTATTAGGTCTGACTATTTTACAATCACTCTCTGCCATATGAATCTCTGTTTCTCCTCACTCTGATGTTCTGGATGACATTTATCTTTTTTATTCTTCTAAATCTCAGGTTAAATTTTGGAAAATGAAAAAAGGAAAGGAAGCAGATTGGAAGATGAGTGAATATCAACAGCAATAAATTTCAGTAAATTACATGCTGTTTCTAAAAACCGTAGAGCCACATAGAAGTCAAGAAAAGAAATGAAAGGATACAAAATGTACTTTGAAAGTGAACACATTTAGAATTTGAACTTCTTCAGTTATTAGCGTGAAGTGGACTAATTTCTTATTGTCTCTGAGCCTCAGTTTCTCCAGAATACAGTAAAGATTGAGTTAAAATACTAAGTGTATTAGCTCGTTTTCACACTGCTGATGAAGGTGTGCCCTAGACTGAGCAATTTATACAAGAAAGAGGCTTAATGGACTTCCAGTTCCACATGACTGGGAAGGCCTCACAATCAGAGCATAAGGTGAAAGGCACATCTCATACAATGGCAGACAAGAGAAGAGAGATTGTGCAGGGACATTCCCCATTATGTTAAAACCATTTGATCTTATGAGACTTATTCACTATTAAGAGAACAGTATGAAATAACCTGCTCCCATGATTCAAATACCTCCCCTCAGGTCCCTCCCACAACACGTGGGAATTCAAGATGAGATTTGGGTGGGGACACAGGCAAACCATATCACTAAGATACTATGTAAAGTGTGTAATAATTCCTGAAACATCATATGTACACTCAGAAATTTATGAACTTTCTATTTGGGAGATTTATGTAAGCCACACAAAATGCTGAATTGTGCCTTTTCCATGGCCACAATTAATGACATTAGTGACTTATCCTATTTGTCTCTTTTTAGAGCAAATTTTGAATGTATCATCACAAAAAGTTAGTGAGTTGATAGATAAGTATTTATTAATGTATACTCATTCCACAGATATGTGGACATCCATCTAAACATCACATTGTACATCATAAATGTATGTAATTATTCTTTGTCAATTAAGACAATATTAACTTAAAAGATTTGTCTTTTTATTCTTTCTTCAAAATTTTTCTAATTTTATTTTATTTTATTTTTCTTGGAGACAGAGTCTCACCTTGTCACCCAGGCCGGAGTACAGCGACATTGTGAATCCCAGGTTCAAGCGATTCTCATGCCTCAGCTACCCGAGTTGCTGGTATTACAGGCGTGCACCACCACCTCCCTCACCCGTGGCTAACTTTTGTATTTTTGGTAGAGATGTGATTTCATCATGTTGGCCAGGCTTGTCTCAAATTCCTGACCTCAAGTAATCCACCCTCCTCAACCTCCCAACGTGCTTGGATTATAGGCGTGAGCCATGGTGCACAACCACTTTTTCTAATTTCAAATATTAAAACAAATATATATATATATATATAGCCCAACTTCCCAGAAAATTCCACTTATGCTTTATACTTTCTGCTAATATCTAATCTCTAATATTACCTTATTTGTGCATGTTTATTTTTTATGGTGGTTTTGCAATATTGCATGCTGACTGACAATGACTGAAAAGCAAGCTACATGCCTGAAATAGATATATTCCATTTTCAGAATGTGAGGGCTTCCTTCTTTTCCAATATCACATCTAACAGTTTGTTCCCCATCCAGGTGTGTATGAAAGCACTGGGCAGTTTTTCTTTTGTTTGGGTATCTCACCATCTCACTTGACTCCATGACTTACTCCACAGCACCGTAGTCCTGTTTCTCTTCTAAGAATTCTGTTTGTTGAGTCACACTGAATTTGCCAGAGGGATTTGTTAAGGGTGTTTCTATGGAGAGAGGAGTACCTTGGTCTCCTTCCCAGGAGTACACAGGGTGTCTATCAAAGGCCGTGACCTGGACCACGATGCCTAGACTCTGGCCAGGGAACCGCTCTAGGCTGCCCTCTGGTGGGCAGACATGGAGCTGAGGAGACTGAAAACATTCCGACTCATCAGGCTGACTTGTCCCGCCTCAGCAGAGAACAACATTCAGGCATTCGTGAGCTCCCCGTAGTCAGAGCCTGGTCTGTAAATCTTGCTTGGCATAGAGCCCAGGAAGCAGGCCCGAAGGTCACTGGAGGAGGAATGCCGCATCTGAAATCTCAATCGCAGCTGTTTAGGACCCTGTCATTCCCTCATCTGTGAGTGAGGAGGTAAGAGCAGGGAGCTTATTTGAGTGAATTTTCAAGGGACTAGAAAGACAAAGAGGTGATAAGAGTTTCTTTGAAATATTTATAGTGATTACCA
>NW_016107693.1:1752430-1802745 GCF_001604975.1 Cebus imitator | reverse complement strand
AAACAGATGTTACTACAGAAACATGAAACCCGGCATCAAAGTTCAAGTGAAAATTTACTGCAGGAGAAATAGTGTTCATACAAATAAACAGAAATTGTCATCATTTGTCAGTTCAAATTGCAAAAACCCACTGTCAAATATCCATGAAGTTAATAAAAACACTGCAATTCACATGGTATGGACTTTTAGTACCAAATATTTGAACTCTTTATTTTGGAATTGAGTGGAAAGTAAATTCTATCTGAATGTACTCTATAGCAATGACCACTAAGAGAATTCTGCATTCTTACCTAACTTTTAGACCTCAGAAAGTAGTAGATAAATTAAATTTGAAAATAATGAACTGCTAACTGAATTTTTAACTTGCATTTTACAGCATAAATGTAAAAAAGGAAGTTAAAAAAGTATGTACTGATACATATCTAGATGTAGTTGAAAAAAATCTGGCCTGGCGTAATTGTTATTATAGCCCCTGTTTCTATGATCAACTATTAATTATAAAATTTCACCTAATTTTCTGTTAAAAACATGTATTATGTTTCACAGTTTATTTCCTAACATTCACATTGAAGAAGAGAAAACAATGATAAATAGCATCAGGGAGTGATCAGATATAATTTGTCCAGCAATGGGGCCTGGCTACCTGCCTGCCGAAGAGTAGATGGGATTCTACAAATGACTTTCACTACAGGGTCCCCTGTCACACTTTGTGAGCCAATGAAATTGTGTGACAATCCAATCCAACCAATGTGACACTATGGATGTACACATTTATGAGGATACAAATTGCACACTGATGAACAGTATCTGGCAAGCGGAAACCACATTCAGACCAGCGGGCACTTAGACACCTGAGTCCTGAAAGCAGAAATTACCTTGTAACTGTTATTGGAAAAGCCACTGCCTACATTTTAAGGAGAATTGATTCACAAAAGTACAGAACAGTTTTGTTTCAAGTTATCTATCTGTGTACAAATTAAGAAGTTTAAATCCTAAGTATTTTAGGACAAATCCTCTTTTTTTTTTTTTAATTTTAGCAATTTTGAATGCACAGACCATGTCTTATGCTAATTGTAAATCTAGGTAGGCATTGAAATGACTATTCAGGGTACAGTTAGCACACAGTAGTTGATGATAAAACGCGATCTTTCTTGGACCTGATAAAAGTTTCAGGCTCCTGATTTTTGGAGTTAGCAGGAGAGGTTTACTAATAAAGAATTGTAGCTCTGGGTAGTTGTTAGAGCTTGGGATTGACAGTCATCAAGAAACAGTTGTAAAGCTTGATAACAGTTGGTTAATTTGATTTGAAGAAGTTGTTGAAACAGTGTGCAAATGCTCTTAATAGGCCCAAGTATAGAGTTAGAAATAACATTATATTGCTGTTTTTTCTCCTAATTTGTTTCTCACATGCTAATGAGATGTTATAGCTAAAATATGATTTAATACAGTAGAAAAACAAAGTCAGGCTTTGTAGAGAAAATATTCACAATTATGTCAGTAGATATGCAGACAGGTAAAAATTAATGGAAAGATAGTTACTCCTCTGTTTCTCCATCTTAGACCCTAATACTTTCCCCCATCATTCATAACAAATGATTGTTTTTTATTTCACAGAGAATACAAAATCCATGACACTAGAACTTTCAAAATTTGCTACTGACATAAATCTAAAATCTTTAAAAATATTTTAATTGTGGTAAAATACACATAAACATAGCATTTATCATCTTTGCCATTTTAAGCATATATTTAAGTAATGTTAGTATTTTTATGATATCGAAAAACCATCACCACCATGCAACTCCAGAACCCTTTGCATTTCACAAAACTGAAACTCAATACCCATTAAACAGTTACTCCAGCAGTATGTCCTTAACTCATGATTTGCCTTTCCTCATATTTCAACAGAAGAAAAGTTTTTGCTCCTGTACCAGCCAATAACTTCACCAATTCTCTGTACCTCATTTCTTCTTACCTAAACAAAAGCATGTCTTCTGTAACTTTTCCATTCTTTTCTGCTCCTAGCTTCTCACTTTTAAAATTTAAAATTTTTTACATTGTTAAATTCTGTCTAACTCCATGGATAATGCAATTAATTAGCTGCCTTAATATTATTGGTCACCTAAAAATTCCTTTATATTCCCCTTATTTATCACTCAACATTCTTCCTTCCCCTGTAACACATTTCCTGAATAGAATTATTTACACTTCTAATCTATTAGCTTTATAATTTACTCCTATCAAACTTACACGTCCTCATTCCATAAAATCAATTTTAAGGACGACAACATCAAGCTTTTGCTAAATTCAGTGGTTCTCTTTCCTCTTATACCTTCACTTGTTTGTGGCAGATACTACAGTGAGCCACGTGTTTTGCTCTCTGAAATACTTTTATCTTTGTGTGTCTGCAATACCATAGTCTTCCAGGTGCTTTATTAGATGCTTTGTCTTAATCACATTGCTGGCTGTTTATTCCTTTCACAAACTCTTATTGTCAAAGTTCTCCAACTCTATCTCTTTTCAACGGTGATATTTTATGCCTCAGATTATGTCCCACTGAATCCCAAATCTTTATGTTCAGTTCTGACCTCTTCCCTGGGTTCCAGTTTTATATTCAACTATGCACTCAACAACTCCCCCTTGATGCCAAAACTTAAGCTCAAAGCTGACTTGGTGATTCACCCACCGCTATTCAATTGCTGTGCCTGAGTTTCCTTTATTTCCATTTATGGGACCATTAGCTACCCAGTGACTTAGGCCATTAACTTAGAACTCATATTGAAGATTTTCTCCCCTCTGACATCCATATCCAACCCATTGGCACATCCTCTGCTATCACTTCCAAAATGTGTTTTGGAACCTAGAGGTTTCCACCATTACTACTGATAAAACCCTTATCGAATTATCTGTAGATAGCCGTAATGATTGTACAACATTGTGAATTTAATGGATATCATCATTGTGAATTTAATGGATGTCATCACACTGTGTAGTTAAAAAATAGTTAAAATGGCACATTTTATGTTCTATATCTCTTTCACCCAGACGATGGCAGGAGCTTCCCAACTGGCCTCCCTGCTTCGTTCCTGCATTTCTACAATGCACTCTCCCTGTAGCAGTGAATTTAAACACTTCAACATGTCAGTTAGATGTGTCAGTCCCTGTTTCAGCTATCTCGATGGTTTCTCATTGCTTTGAAAATAAAATGGAAATGTCTTTACC
The DNA here is from genome assembly GCF_001604975.1 of Cebus imitator. Classification (NCBI taxonomy): domain Eukaryota; kingdom Metazoa; phylum Chordata; class Mammalia; order Primates; family Cebidae; genus Cebus; species Cebus imitator. Next base: position 1,799,523 of record NW_016107693.1, on the reverse strand, counting down.
TGTTCTACAAGGCCCTACGTGTTCTATCTTGGCCTAACCATTCTAGCTCATCTCTTAAAACTCACATTCCACTCACTGTTCTGCTTGCACTGGCTTATTTGTGGGGTCTCGATTACAACATGCTGGCTCCATTCTTGAGGTTCAGCAGTAGCTGTTTTTGCTCTAAATATATTTATCTCCTATCTCATAGAGTGGTTTCTTTATGAAACCCGTTGTAAAGATATTTAATTTTAACCTTTCTTTTTATTTTAAATACAACTTAGAAAACAACTTCCAAAATGTTTATTCTAGTCATGTCTCTCTTGTCAATTATTGCTTTGACTCAGATATAATCTGTGAAACTATAAAAATGTTTTCTGAGGTTTTTTTTTTTTTTTTGAGATGGAGTCTCGCTCTGTTGTGCAGTGGTTCAATCTTGGCTCACTGCAACCTCCACCTCCCAGGTTCAAGCGATTCTTCTGCCTCAGCCTCCCGAGTAGCTGGGATTACAGATGAGCACCACCACACTCAGCTAATTTTTATATTTTTAGTAGAGACGGGGTTTCACCATATTGGCCAGGCTGGTCTTGAACTCCCGACCTTGTGATCTTCCCACTTCAGCCTCCCAAAATGCTGGGATTACAGGTGTGAGCCACCATGCCCAACACTCATTGAGTATTTTGTGGGATGCCACAATGTTAGAATTTGTCTCATGCTTTTCTCATGATTAGACTAGAGTTATAAGATACGAAGAGGATGGCCACAGAGAAAGAGTGACATTTTCATCACATCCTATCAAGGGACAATACTATCAACACAATGTTTTACTGTTGATGTTGGGCTTGATGACTTGGCTGTGTTTTTTAGATTTCTCCACTGTAAAGTACTTCATTCTCCCCTTGCCATACTGTACCCTTTGGAAGGAAGTTCTATGCATGGCCCACATTTAAGAAGTAGAGAGTTAGGCTCTCTCCTTTAAGACAGAGTATCTACATAAATTGCTTGGAATTTATTCTTCAGTGAGATTTGTCTCTTCTCCTCCATTTATTAATTTATTATTCATTCATTTATATCAATATGCACTCATAGATATTTATTTTGTACTTTTGGTTATAATCCAATACTGCTTTATTTTGTTGTTCAAATTGTTCCAGCTTTGGCATTGGGAGATCTGGTAGTTGGCCCCCATGTCCCTTGGATATGCTCCCATATTAATAAAGTAGTTCCTGCCCCTCCCCCAGCTCTTCCTTACTTTCTGGCATTATAATAAATAAGTTCTAGACTAAAAAATAAATGTCAATTAATTAAATTAAATTAAATAAATAAAGAAAAATATTTTCTTTTGAAGATGCCCCAATGGAAATTCAATGTATTAGATGACATGGATTCATTAAACCTTCTTTATATTATCAGATAAAAATGTCAATGCCTGGTAGATAATCTTCATATATCACTAACAGAGCTGAGTGGTTTGTCACAAAGATACATATTTTATTTCCAAGCAATTCTTTGTTCATAATTTTTTAAATAACCAAGAGCTATTTTTATTTTTATGACAGATGTTAACTAAGGATTCATTGTCCTTATGATGTTCTATCATAAAAATTACAAATCATATAATTTAACAGGAATATCTTTATATCTTATATATATAAAAGATATATCTTTATAAGATATATATATGATATATCTTTATATCTTTTAGAAAACACAGAACAAAATCTGGGATAGTTTTTCTACCTGTAAAACCTAAATAACGTTTTTTCAGTCCTATCAAAAATTGTAAATTGTTTCATTTGTTAAAGTTCATTCCTCATGCAATGAAAAGAACATTGAAAAGTAATATATTTTAACAATTATAAACTAGTTTAAACACTAAATGGAATATGGGAATATACATATTTACATATATATAATATATATAGTACATATATATTATATATATATATATATATATATAAAATAAATATTTTTTTTGTTTGCCAAGTTGGTCTTGAACTCCTGGCCTCAAATGATCCACCCACCTCAGCCTCCCAAAATGCTGGGATTATAGGCATGAGCCATCTTGCCCATCAGTGGAAGATGAGATGTAATATATTAAAATCCAAATGCACACATAAATATAGTAGAAAATATATTAGTTACAAACTAAAAAAACAATGGTTTTCAGAGACAATAAATCCTACTTATTTCTGAAACATTTGTTTAGATTTGGTCATATTAAATGTAAATCCTTTTTCTTATAGGCAATTATTTCTTTAAATACTATTTCTTTAGCTATAAATAATATAAAAATAAACTGAAAGTGAGAGATTAACCACTTTATGATCTATTTTCAGGGAAGTCATGAAGACTTTGTAATAATTAAAAAAAGAGAAATATTGAACTCTACTGTATCTTCTTAAGAAAAACAGCCTTCATATATTAAGTATGTCTAATCATTGACTCTTTGGTTGGTTATAATGTTTATATAAATTCTGGAAAATGATTCCTGCATGTTTATTCACAGAATGAAAAGTCTTATTTCTTCCTACCACCTTCCCAAGAAAAATTTAGAAAGGACAGCATAGGAGAATAAGCCTGAATTTTAACAGGTCTTTTTGGCAGTAAGTCGTGCACAGAATTTTCATGGATAGCTGCTCCAGTTTGCTTTTCCAGATTTCCAAGAGAATTTAGAGCTTTTTAGAAACCTGCAGTATGTGACTGCTGTGTAATGTCTCGATTTTCTGCTTAAATTGAGCATAGTCCAGTATGTTGAGAATCAGAAAAAGCAAGGTGGGTGAATCTGATTTTCAGTACCTCCACACAAAACCCTGTGGAGTTCAGATAAACACAGGATTAAGGATCCTACTTGGCACACTTGGATTCCTGGATTTAATCCTCCAGCACTGACAAAAAAAAAAAAAAGATTTTTTTCCCCATCTAGTGATTGCTGTTATTGACCCATGAAGAAAGATCTACATTGACTTATTCACTGTGTACATATTATGCTCTAAATGTGTGGGGGCAATATCAACATTTCAAGGATTTCCTTTTTGTAAATTATATAAATTAGTCTTTCATCACTGAGGGCTTAAAAGACAATAGGGATAGCAGGGCACAGTGGCCCATCCATAGAGTCCTGGGAAGTGAGATGGGAGGATCTTTTGAGCCCAGGAGTTGGAACCCAGCCTGGGCAATGTAGTGAGAGCCTGTCTCTAAACAAAATAAAAACAAAAGAATAAGAAGAAGAAGAGGGAGAGAGAGAGGAAGAGAAATAGAATAAGGGACAACAGAAAGATTTTTACATTTTTTCTAAGAATTCTTGCCATTCTTGGCACATGTCTAAGTCTAATCTGTTTGAATTGATGAACACTTTTCCAAAAAAAATTGTTTGAAAGGTAATGTGTATTTTCATGATTGTATTGATCTTTGAAATGGCTTCAATTGGTAGAATATGAATAAACCAGTAACTGGCTTTCCAAGTGAAGTTTGCACTTTACAGAAATGAATTATCCTTTCCCTAATACTGATGAAACTTATTTAAACGATAAATGAGCAATGAAGTCTGCTGATCAGAATGTTCCCGCTCACTGGAGATATCATAGAGGGCTGATATTTTAGAGCCTGCCTAAGTCATTCTGAACACTCAACCAGGCATGTCTGTCCATAAAATGGACTTAGAAAGTAGATTTGCTGGGTTAACTGATGTAATATGAAATGTTTCCTAATTGCTTAGATGGTGTGTGTCTGTGTGAGTGTGTGTGTTAAATATGAAAAAATCATAATATGTCTAACTACAAAGTTAAGAGGAATGGTTCCTAGTTTTTCTAGTCACAAAGTAGAATTCAGTCATCAGTATCAGCAGGCTGCCTGTCACTCATGCTCAGCATATACTGTCAGAGTATATTTTCTCAGACTTTCATATTTATTTGCTTGTCATGATTGTTCTGATATTCAGCTGACAAAATGTGCCAAATGACTGACATGAGAAAATGCCAGGGAATATCAGGAGCAAATAAAATGACAATTGAAATGGTCTGTCTCACCCTGCTGAGGGTTGTGATTTCTTTCTGTTCCTACCTGCCATGCTTGATTAACTAGATCCTGCTTTAGGTGTGTGATGTTTCAAGTTATACTCATTCTAGGGTTTTTATGGTGTTAGGTCTTATGTTTAAATCTTTAATCCATCGAGAGTTAATTTTAGTGTAAGGTGTCAGGAAAGTGTCCAGTTTCTGCTTTCTGCACATGGCTTTAGAGAAATGCAAATCAAAACCACATTGAGATACCATCTCATGCCAGTTAGAATGGTGATCATTAAAAAATCTAGAGACAACAGATGCTGGAGAGGATGTGGAGAAATAGGAACACTTTTACACTGTCGGTGGGAGTGTAAACTAGTTCAACCATTGTGGAAGACAGTGTGGCAATTCCTCAAGGACCTAGAAATAGAGTTTCCATTTGACCCAGCAATCCCATTACTGGGTATATATCCAAAGGATTATAAATCGTTCTACTATAAGGACACACGCACACGAATGTTCATTGCAACAGAGTTTCAAATAGCAAAGACCTGGAAGCAACCCAAATGCCTGTTGATGATAGACTGTACAGGGAAAATGTGGCACATATACACCATGGAATACTATGCAGCCATAAAAATCAATGAGTTTGTATCCTTTGTAGGGACATGGATGAACCTGGAAACCATCATTCTCAGCAAACTGACACAAGAACAGAAAATCAAACACCGCATGTTCTCACACATAGGCAGGTGTTGAACAATAAGAACACATGGGCACAGGAAGGGGAGCATCACACACTGGGGTCTGTCAGGGGGAGATAGAGGAGGGACAGCGGGGGGTGGGGAGTTGGGGAGAGATAGCATTGGGAGAAATGCCAGATACAGGTGATGGGGAGGAAGGCAACAAATCACACTGCCATGTGTGTACCTATGCAACAATCTTTCATGTTCTTCACATATACCCCAAAACCTAAAATGCAATTAAAAAAAATAATAAAAATTACAAAAAAAGCTATACTCAGTCCTCTCTTTTTAGCACAATGCAGTTTCTGGGATCACAAACACAATGAACTTCACTTGCCTTCCTTTCTCTGTCTCCAATATTAAAGAGGGTTTATGTGAATATGTCCCCTTTATGTAAAGAGGGTATATGTGAAACCAACTCTACCTTTGAAGAAATTTGAGAAGTTTTTTTTTTTGTAAAATGTGTATTAATTGGAAAAATAGCACATTTAAAGCTGTTCATATACTGGAACTTTTTTCAAATAGTATACAGAAAAACATACTATTTGATGTCATCAGAATAGAATGAGATTGTACTAGAATAAATTTTTCAAATAAGTGAAGCATAACTTACCAGGCAGTGTGTCATTAAAAATAATTTTTAGTTCTTGTGTTTTATTTTTCAGCTCCATCAGGCAGAAATAAGACTGTACATTTACAACCATCTGATATTCAACAAACCTGACAAAAACAAGCAATGTGGAAAGGATTTCCTGTTTAATAAATGGTGCTAGGAGGACTGGCTAGACATATGCAGAAAATTGAAACTAACCCCATTACTTACATCTTATACAAAAATTAACTCAAGATGAATTAAAAACTTAAATGTAAAACTCCAAATTTTACAAACCCTAGAATAAAATATGAGCAATCCCATTCAGGACATAGGCATGGGCAAATATTTTATGATGAAAACAACAAATGCAATTGCAACAAAAGCAAAAGTTGACAAATAGGATCGAATTAAACTAAAGAGCTTCTTCACAGCAAAAGAAACTATCTGCAGAATGATCAGACAACCTACAGAATGGGAGAAAATTTTTACAATTTGTTTATCTGACAAAGGTCTAATATCCAGAATCTATAAGGAACTTCAACAAATTTACAAGAAAAAACAACCTCATTAGAAAGTGGGCAAAGGACATGAACAGACACTTCCCAAAAGAAGACACTTTTGTGGCCAAAAAATGTATGAAAAAAAGTTCAACATCACTGATCATTAGAGAAATGCAAATCAAAACCACTTTGAGATACCATCTCACGCCAGTCAGATAGTGATTATTAAAAAGTCAAGAAACATCAGATGCTGGCAAGGGCATGGAGAAATAGGAACGCTTTTACACTGTTAGTAAGGATGTAAATTAATTCAACCATGTGGAAGACAGTGTGGTGATTCCTCAAAGACCTAGAACCAGAAATACCACTTGACCCAGCAATCCTATTACTAAGTATATATCCAAAGAATAGAAATCATTATTTTGTAAAGATACATGCATGCATATATTCATCACAACACTATTCATGATAGAAATGACATGGAATCAACTCAATGTCCATAAATGATAGACTGGATAAAGAAAATGTGGTATACTTCATGGAATTTTATGCAGTTATGAAAAGGAATGAGACAATGTCTTTGCAGGAACATGGAAAGACCTGGAACCCATTATCCTCAGCAAACTAATGCAGATGCAGAAAACCAAAACACTTCATGCTCTCCCTTATAAGTGGGAGCTGAACAATGAGAACACAGGAATACAGGGAGGGGAACAACAAACACTGAAGCCTGTCAGGGGTGGGTGTGCAGGGAGGCAGAGCATCAGAAAAGATAGGTAATTCATGCTGGGCTTGATACTAGGTGATGGGTTTGTAGGTGCTGCAAACCACCATGGCACCACATTTACCTATGCAACAAACCTGCACATCCTGCACGTGTACCCAAAACTTAAAGTAAAACAAATAATAGTTTTAAAAATTTGATCTAAACATGACGATTCCTTTATTCTTAAAGTACAAAAACAATATATAATTTTAACAAAATTTTGAGACCTTAAAATGTTTACTTTTTCACTTAGAGCTGTTAACTTTTACATCTACTTTAATTTGGGTTTTAATTTTTTTAAAAATTGATCTAAATATGACTGTTTCTTTATTCTTAAACTGCAAAAACAATATATAATTTTAACAAACTCTTGAGACCTTAAAAATCTTTACTTTTTTTCTTAGAGCTGTTAACTTTAACATCTACTTTAATTTGGCTTTTATTCTTATCTGTAATGGTACATGAGGTTTTATATTTTGCCCTCCCTAAACTAATATGTAACTTCTAGAATAAACTAAAAGGAACTATGCATTGTGTGATTCATATAATTAAGCCCTAGTGATAAAACAAATAAAGGTGTGTGTGTGTGTGTGTGTGTGTGTGTGTGTGTGTGTGTGTGTGTGTTCAGGGGCCTTTAGATATCTATTTCTGTTTCTGAGATCCTGACTTTTGGGTATTGGGTCAGGGTTTGAAAATAGTATTTGCCTAGAGGCAGAGTTCCTAATAAGTGGGATATTATTATTACAAAGTTTGCTTTTTATTCCTCAGATAATTTCCTAAATAAAAGAGAAGCCACAATAAAGATACACAATAGTTCTCATCAGGTTTAGATACCAGGGGTGCAAATCAAAATACTGCCTGTGGCAATAGCAAAGATATTCCCTCTCTTTGCATTTAAAATTCATGAGGTGACAGAAAAATTAAATAGCACCATAAATCAAATAATATATAAACACTTGATCTGACTTTATAAGTCTTTTAAAGTTTAAGTGATTTTATAATAGCTGATTTTTGGCAAAGTTATTTCAAAGTGGCAGTTTAATATATGACCTGGAAAAAAAGTGAAAAACTGAATCTATAGGAGTTTGGGGAGATTATGGATTAGTGCCAACTCAAGTTATTTAGGCATGTTGGGGTTTCAAATATACACTTACACAACAATCGCATGAGCACTTGTCTAAAATGCAGATTCTTTTACAACTCAATAGGTTTTAGACTGTGGAATCTAAATTTTAATGGCGATTACAGGCATTTCTAATGTAGGCTATCCTTAGACCACACTTTTAAAAACTTGGTTAAGCTACTTACTATAGAAATACGGTCCACCTACTGGTGGCACCAGCTTGTTGGAAATTCAGAATCTCAGGCTCCGCGCCAGAGTTTGTAAAATCCTCAGCTGATTTGTAAGCATAGTCCAGCAGTGGTTGTAGCCTATTACTTATGAAGTCAAATAACTTTGTAAGTAACTTTGAAAGTAAATTGATATCTATAGTAAGGGCATAAAATATATTTACATCCCACTACCTACTTCAGGAAGTGAAGAACTTTGCATTAGTCATAGGGACATGCTGTGACTTTAGGTGTTTGTGTCAGTACAAATACGAAGAAAACTCAAACACGAGTCCTACTGTTGGCAGGTCTCCTGATAAGCTTGCTCATGTACTGCTCAAGGAAATGTTTACAATGTGAATTCTGGCAATGGGAACTTTCAGTCTTTGACTGGAAGTATTGATGTCTCAATAGCGTTTGTAGGGCTGGGGGTGGTGGCTCACTCCTTAATCCCAGCACTTTGGGAGACCAAGATGGGCAGATCACCTGAGGTCAAGAGTTCTAGGCCAGCCTGGCCAACATGGTGAAATCCCATATCTACTAAAAATACAAATTTTAGCCAGGCGAGGTAACGAGTTCCTGTAGTCCCAGCTACTTGGGAGAGTGACGCAGGAGAATCTGTTGAACCTGGGAGGTGGAGGTTGCAGTGAGTTGAGATTAAGCCATTGCACTCCAGCCTGACAACAGAGGGAGACTCCGTTGCCCCCCTCCAAAAAAAAATAGTGTTTGTAACATATTGATTCCCTTTGAAGCAATGATTATGGCTTTCATATATGGAAAAGGATATTATTTAATGCAGGTAACTGCACTTTGCTTTCTTTTTAAAGTCGTTGTTTAGTTTAATTTTTTAATTAGTAAACTTTATTTTTTAAGAGCAATTTTAGTGTTCCAACAACATTGAGTAGAAAGTGCAAAGAGTTGCTAGGTATCTCCTCTCCCCTCACATGCACAACCTCCTCCACTATCTATGTCCCATGCACAGTGGTATATTTGTTACAGTTAATGAAAATTCATGGACACAACATCATCCAAAGATCATAGTTTTCATTAGGGTTCACTCTTGGTGTTGCACATTATATGGGTTTTGAAAATGTATAAATTACATGTATGCATCATGGTGGTAACATACAAGATAGTTTTAATGCCCAAAATATAATCTGTATTCTGCCTATTCATCCTTCTTTCCCCACTAACTCTTGGCAACCACTGATACTTGCACAGTCTCCATAGTTTTGCCTTATACTGTACATCCTGTATTGGGAAGCAAACAGTGTGTAGCTTTTGTAGAATGGCTTCTTTCACTTACTGATATGAATTATAGTTTCCTCCCAAGTCTTTTCATGCCTTGATGACTCATTTCCTTTTAGCATTAAATAATATTCTATTGTCTGGATGCACTCATTTATTTAGCTATTCACCTACCAAAGGATAACGTGGTTGCCTTTAAGTATTGACAATTGTACCGAATGCTACTATAAATATCTGTGTGTAGCTATTTTTCTGTGTGTGCATCTAGTTTTCAATTATTAATTTGGGTAAATATAAAAGAGTATAACTTCTGGATCATATCGTAAGAGTGTGTTTAGTTTTGTAAGTAATTGCCAAACTGTCTTATAAAGTGTTTGTACCATTTTACATTCCCACAAGCAATAAATAAGAGTTTCTCTTGCTCCATATCCTCACTAGCATTTGGAATTACCGGTGTTTTGGATTTTGGCCATTCTAATAGGCTTGTAGTAGTATCTCATTGTTGTTTTATTTTGCAATTCCATAATTACATTTATACATCATTGGATTCAACTTACTAATATTTTGTTGAGAATTTCTGCAACTATGTTTATGAGAGATATTAGGACATAGTTTTTTTTTCTTATAATATACTTGTCTACTTTTGGTACAAAAGTAATGATGCCCTCAGATAATGACTTAGAAAGAATTGCAGTGCCTGTATCTTCTGAAAGAGTTTGTAGAGAATTGGGAAAATTTATTCCTCAAATAATTTGGTAGAATTCCCCAGTAAGCCTATCTGGGCTTGGTGCTTCCTTTATTAGAAGTTTGTTAATTTTTTATTTAATTTCTTTAATAGATATAGGCCTATTCAGATTGTCTGCTTCTTGTGTGAGTTTTGGAAGAGTGTATTTCAAGAAATTGGTTCATTTGATTCAAGTTATCAAATATGTGAGCATGTTTTTCATAAGAGTCTTGTTGTTTTAAAGTCCATGTTATTTTTAATGATTTTCTTTTTTTTAATGTATTATATTAGTAGTTTGTGTCCTTTCTCTTTTTTTCCTGGTTAGCCTATCTTGAGGCTAATTGAGTTAATTCACATTTATTTTCTTGTTTCATTTTCACTACTTATTACCCAATTTTTTTTTTATTTCTCTTCTTTTACTTACTTTGAATTCACTTTCTCTTTTTTCTCAAGTTTTCTAATCTGCAAGCTCAGACTGTTGATTTTAGGTATTTTTTATTTTGTAGTATATTCTTTTGCAGTGTCCCACAAATTTGGATAAGTTGTATTTTCATTTTCATTTATTTCACAATATTTAAAAATTGTTCTTGAAATTTCTTCTTCAGTCAATGTGTTATTTAGAAGTGTGTTGTTTAATCTTCAAGTATTTCTGATGATTTTCCAGCTCTCTTTCAGTTATCAATTTTTAACTTAATTCCACTGTGGTCTAAGAGCAGATATTGCATAATATTTATTCTTTTAAATTTGTTAAAGTCTGTTTAATGAACCAGAATGTGCTCTATTTTGGTGAATGTTATGTGCAAGCTTGAAAAAAAATTGTCATCTGCTATTTTTGGATAAAGTAGTTTTCAGTTGTATCTAGCTGAATGATGAGTTCAACTATGTTCTCACTGATTTTCTGTCTGCTGGCTCTGTGCATTTCTGATAGAGGAGTGTTAAAGTCTCCAACTAGAATACTGACTTTATCTATTTATCATGTAGCTCTATCTGTTTTGCCTCATGTATTTTGGCACTCTCTTTTTGGAAACATATACATATACATATACATATACATATACATATACATATACATATAATCTCTCTCCATCCCTTTCCTTTTAATGTATCTGTAGTTTTATATTGAAAGTGAGTTGCCTTTACTCAACATATAGTTGAGTCTTGCTATTTTGATCCACTCAGGCAATCTCTAAGTGATATATTCAGGTCATTAATGTTTAAAGCGATTGTTGATATAATTTGATTATTATCTACCATATTCGTTAGTTTTCTATTTGGTGTCACTGCTCTTTGTTTACATATTTTGCACAGTTTCTCTGCCTTTTGTGACTTTAATTGAGAATTTTATATAATTATATTTTTTCTCCTGTCTAAGCATAACAATTACACTTCTTTTTCATGGTATCCCTAGAATTTGCAGAGTATATTTGCAACTAACCCAAGTCTACTTTCAAATAAGGTTCTATGGCTTCATAGGTAGTAAAAGTTTGTATTAGAAAAAAATTCTAATTACTTCCCCTCACCCTTTGCATAATGTATTATATATAATATATATTAAACATTTATGTATGTGTATATATGTATTTACACTTACAAAATTGAATGCATTGTTACTATTCCTGTTTTAACAATTATTTGTTAGATCAAATAAGACTAAGAAAATTATGTTTTTACTTTACTTTCACTTTTTCTTTCTCTGATGTTCTTCCTTTATGTAGATCCAAGTTTTTGACCTATATCATTTTCCTTCTATCTGAAAAAGTTTTTTTTTGCTTAATTTGTTATGATTTTTATTAACATTGTTTTAATTGACAAATGATAATCATATATATGTAAGGGTTACAATGTGATGTTTTGATACATGTAAAAAGTGTGGGATGATTAATTCAGCTAATTAACATATCCATCATCTCTCTTACCTATCATTTTTTTGTGGTAAGATATTTGAAATTTATTCTTAGCTATTTTGAAATATATATTACATTATTATCAACCATAGTCAACATTACTGTGCAATAGATCTCAAAAATCAATTCCTCCTGTTTAACTGAAACTTTTTAGCCCTGGAAAACATCCCTTCATTTCCTCCTCCTTCTTCAGTCTCTGAGAACCACCATTCTACTCTTTACTTCTGTGAGTTCTGCTTTTTTTAAAATTTGCATTTCTGTGCATAGTTTATTTCACTTAACACAATGTCCTCCAGCTCTATCAAAGAACTTCTTTTAACATTTTTTTCTAAAGCAAGTCTACTGCCCACAAGCTCTCTTTAAAAAAAAAAAAATGTCTAACGAAGTCTTTTATTATCCTTCACTTGTGAAGGATAATTTTTCTGGGTACAGAATTTTAGGTTGGTGGTTTCTCTGTCTTAAAGCTTCAATTATTTATCTCCACTCTCTTCTTGCTGGCATGGTTCCTGATGAGTCACATATAATCTTACCTTAACTCTGCTATACACAAAATGATTCTTTCTCCTGTCTTCTTTCAATATTTTTTATTTGTCATTCACTTCCTGAAGTTTTAATATGATATACCTAAGTATAGGTCTTTTTCATTTTTGTTCTTGTCATTTATCTTGCTTTACATTCTCTGAGCTCCTGGATTCGTGGTTGGGAGTTTGGCATTAATTTGAGGAAATTCTCAGTAGTTATTGTTTCAAATATTTCTCTCTACCTTTCTGTCTTTCTTCTTTGTCTTATAGTTGCATTTTGCATAAGTTACAGCTTTGAAGTTGTACCACAGTTCATAGATAATCTGCTTTTTTTTATTCAGTTTTTTTTGTTTGTTTGTTTGTTTGTTTGTTTTTTCTGTGCCTTTTAGTTTTGGAAGTTTTTCTTGTCATATCCGGAAGTCAGATAATTTTTCTTCAGCATGTCCACTCTACTAAAGAGCCCATCAAAGGCAATGTTTGTTTTTATAGTGTTTTTGTTATCTAGTTTTGTATTCTTTCTTAGAATTTCCATCTCTTTGCTTATATTGTTATTATTATTATTTGGTATGTTGTCATTTTATCCAATAAATCCCTCAGCATACTATTCATAGTTGACTTAAACTCCTGGTCTGTTAAATCAAACATGCCTGCTTTATCTGAGTATTCTGACTCTTCTTCAACCTCTTCAGACTATGTTTTTTGTCTCCCCGTAATTTTGGCATAAAAAGTGGACATAATGTAATGGGTAAGATAAAGTGCAGAAAATAGGCCTATATTAGTTTGTTTTCATGCTGCTGATAAAGACATACCTGAGAATGGGAATAAAAAGAGGTTTAATTGGACTTATAATTCCACATGGCTGGAAGACCTCAGAATCACAGCATGAGGCAAAAGGCAATTCTTTCCTAACTGCAGCAAGAGATAATGAGAGAAAACGAAAGCAGAAACCTCTGATAAACCCACCAGCTCTCATGAGACTTAGTCACTATTAGGAGAATAGCATGGGAAAGACCTGCCCTCTATGATTCAATTACCTCTCCCTGGGTCCCTCCCACCACACATGGGAATTCTGGGAGATACAATTCAAGTTGAGATGTGGGTGGGGACACAGCCGAACCATTTCAAGGCCTATAGAATTGTAGTGGTGAGGTGTGGGTGGAGGAATGTATTCTATAGTCCTATGATTTGATCTCTGGGTATATGCTATAACTTTTGGCTTTTAAGAGACATTAACATAAAATATTCTTTTATGATTGACTCTTTCTATATATATATATTACATATATATAAAACAGGATGTATATTTTGGTATTTCTGGTAACTTTATTTTTGAAAATGATAAGCAAGACTTCAATTCAAAAATTTATTTCTCTAAAGCATCTATTATTATATACTTCAGTCTAATATTTCACTTATCCCTCACTAATGCCTGGTGCTTAAAAACAAATCTCTGAAATAAAAACAAAATATATGGTAAACACAAAATATTTTCACAAAATTGTCTTTTTCCTAATAAAAATAAGGAATGAATAAAACAGAAGCAAATTTTATTTAGGTTGCTTTTAGAAATACTTCGATTTACTCCAAATCCTGAAACAGCAATTAATTTTACAATTGGACTTTTAAAATTTTATTTATTATACTTTAAGTTCTGGGGTAGATGTGCAGAATATGCAGGTTTGTTTATGTAGGTATACATGTGCCATGGTGGTTTGCTGCATCCATCACCCCATCATCTACCTTAGGTATTCTTCCTAATGTTATCCTGCCCAAATACCCCTACCCCCTAGTATTCCTCCCCTAGCCCTCCCAGCAGGGCCCAGTGTGTGTTCTCCTCCTGTGTCCATGTGTTCTCAATGTTCAACTCCCACTTATGAGTGAGAACATGCAGTATTTGGTTTACTGTTCTTGTGTCAGTTTGCTGAGAATGATGGTTTCCAGCTTCATTCATGTCCCTGCAAAGGACATTAACTCAACCTTTTTTATGGCTGCATAGAATTCCATGGTGTATATGTGCCATATTTTCTTTATCCAGCCTATCATTTTTGGGCATTTGGATGGGTTCCACGTCTTTGCTATTGTGAATAGTGCCACAATCAATATACGTGTGTATGTGTTGTTATAATAGAATGATTTATAATCCTTTGGGTATATACCCAGTATGTAATGGGATTACTGAGTCAAAAGGTATTTCTAGTTCTAGATCCTTGAGGAATAGCCACACTGTCTTCCACAATGATTGAACTAATTTACACTCCCACCAACAGTGTAAAAGCATTCCTTTTTCTCCACATCCTCTCCAACATCTGTTGTCTCCTAATTTTTTAATGATTGGCATTCTAACTTGCATGAGGTGGTATCTCCATGTGGTTTTGGTTTGCATTTATCTAATGACCAGTGATGATGAGCTTCTTTTCACATTTTTTTATGTTTTTTGGTCATATAAATGTCTTCTTTTGAAAAGTTTCTGTTCATATCCTTTGCCCAATTATAGATGGGGTTGTTTGGTTTTTTCTTGTAAATTTGATTAAGTTGTTTGTAGATTCTGGGTAATAGCCCTTTGTAAGATGGATAGATTGCAAAAAACTTTTTTTCATTCTGTTGGTTGCCAGTTTACTCTAATGATAGTTTCTTTTGCTGTGTGGAAGCTCTGAAGTTTAAATAGATCCCATTTGTCTATTTTGGCTTTTGTTGCCATTGCTTTTGGTGTTTTAGTCATGAAGTCCTTGCCTGTGACTATGCCCTGAATGGTTTTGCCTAGGTTTTCTACAATGTTAGTTCTTATGTTTAAGTCTTTAATCTATCTGGAGTTAATTTTTATATAAGGTGTAAGGAATGATCTAGTTTCAGCTTTCTGCATATGGCTAGTGAGTTTTCCCAACACCATTTATTAAATAGGGAATCCTTTTCCAATCGTTTGTTTTTGTCAGGTTTGTCAAAGATCAGATGGTTGTAGATGTGTGTCATTGCCTCCAAGGCCTCTGTTCTGTTCCATTGGTCTATATCTCTGTTTTTGTACCAGTACAATGCTCTTTTTATTACTGTAGCATTATAGTATAGTTTGAAGTCAGGTAACATGATGCCATCAGCTTTTTATTTTTTTTATTTTTTATTTTTTTTTATTGCTTAGGATTGTCTTGGCTATGCAGGCTCTCTTTTGGCTCCATATGAAGTTTAAAGTGGTTTTTCCAGTTCTGGGAAGAAGGTCAATGGTAGCTTGATGGGGGTAGCATTGAATCTGTAAATTACTTTGGGCAGTATGACCATTTTCATGATCTTCATTCATTCTAACCATTATCATGAAATGTTTTTCTATCTGTGTCCTCTCTTAATTTCATGGGCACTGGTTTGTAGTTCTCCTTGAAGAGGTCCTTCGTTTCCTTTGTTAGTTGTATTCCAAGGTATTTTATTCTCTTCGTTGCAATTGTGAATGGGAGTTCACTCATGATTTGGCTCTCTGTCTGTCTGTTATTGATGTATAGGAATGCTTGTGATTTTTGCACATTGATTTTGTATCCTGATACTTTGCTGAAGTTGCTTGTCAGCTTAAGAAGATTTTGAGTTGAGAAGATGGGGTCTTCCAAATATACAATTATTTCATCTGCAGATAGAAACAATTTGACTTCTCTTTTTCTAACTGTATACCTTTTATTTCTTTTTCTTGCTTGATTTCTCTGGCTAGAACTTCCAGTACTATACTGAATAGGAGTGGTGAGAGAGGGCATCCTTGTCTAGTGCCAGATTTCAAAGGGAATGCTTCCAGTTCTTGCCTATTCAGTATGATATTGGCTGTGGGTTTGTCATAAATAGCTTTTATTATTTTTAGATACTTTCCATCAATGCCTACTTTATTGAGAGTTTTTAGCATTAAGGGCTGTTGAATTTTGTCAAAGGCCTTCTCTGCATCTATTGAGATAATCATGTGGATTATGTCTTTGGTTCTCTTTATGTGTTGGATTACGTTTATATATTTGCATATGTTGAACCAGCCTTGCATCCCAGTGATGAAGCCGACTTGATGGTGATGAATAAGCTTTTTAATGTGCTGATGGATCCAGTTTTCCAGTATTTTATTGACGATTTTTGCACCAATGTTCATCATGGATATTGGCCTGAAATTTTCTTTTTTGTTGTGTCTCTGCTAGGTTTTTGGCATTGAGACAGTCTCACTCTGTCACCCAGGCTGGAATGCAGTGGTACAATCTTGGCTCATTGCAACCTCTGCCTCCTGGGTTCAAGCAATTTTCCTGTCTCAGCCTCTCGAGTAGCTGGGATTACAGGTGTGCATCATCATGCCCAGCTAATTTTTTTATTTTTAGTAGAGACAGACTTTTGCCATGTTGATCAGCCTGGTCTTGAGCTACTGACCTATGGTAATCCACCCGTCTCAGCCTCTGAAAGTGCTGGGATTACACGCGTGAACCACCATGCCTGGCCACAACTGAATTTTTGACACCAAGTTTATATTGAGATGTGAATTAATTTTTTTGTGTGGCTTCTTACCAGGTTCAAAAATATCTTAAAATTATTAGGATCTATGTGTCAGTATCATAAAGGCAAGAAGAAAGAACAAATGATCTATAAAGTTGAATACTTCTATAGGTATATTTCGATACACAGACTAGGAGACATATGACATTATTTTTTCTGTATTTTAACTAATTTTTGGTAAAAAAGACTAACAATCTTTTTCTACTAATAATTAAGATTCAAAATGAGTGGAAAAATATATGTATTTTTATAAAATAATTTTTCCACTTATGCAAACATTGTATATTTATTATAAACATTTGGAAAATTTTCTAAATATAAAGAAGAAGACGTTACCTATAAAGTGATTTCACTATGATGGAGAGGTTCTATAATCATGGATAGCCAGGAATTATTTTCTGTTGATAGGGGGCAGGCGGGCTATGTTTTGTGGAAGGTGAGGTTATAATTCACTAAGAGGTCATATAAAAGACCTTCAGAAGAGCAAAGTATACTCAGGATATTATTTTGCCATCAGCCATAACTCCTGGCTATGATTTGCCTACATGGAGTATTGATTTCATAGCAAACCTTGAAGCAATATTTTTTGTCTAATTCATACAACTTCATTTAACCAATGAGAGAAGATTGAGAACTTAAGTATATGTTCTGAGATTATAAACTTGCAAATAGCATATACAGCATGTAAATGAAGGTTGCTATGATTCCAAAGCTCATCATTCAAAAAAAAGACACTATTTCCTTCACATAACAGGACAACTATTAAAAATTGTCATATACTTACATGTATCATTCCCTTCCTCCTGAGAGCTCTACTAAACTATTGAGACAAAAAAAAAAAAAAAAAACACCTAGAAACAAAATCTTGGAGATGAAATAAAATTTATTTAAATATCTTGCAAATAGATTTGGGTAACTGAATGGGAGGAAGGCTACCAATTGGTAGTTAAAGTTTGCTGTATATTTTCAAAATAATAACAATTAAGAGCATTATGAAGATGGAGAAGTCAGGAGGTAGATAAGGAAAAGCAAGGTAGAAGGAGGTTGAGGTTCTAATGGTTAAAATGACCAAAGAGTTTTCTAAGGGTAGACATGTCAAATTATCTATTTTACATGAGTGAATTCATATTTCTGTGTTGCCTGAGCTCCAAAAACTGATCTGGGACACTGTAGCTCCTCTCAATCTGGAGTCATAGCTGATTTTGTTCAAAATAACTAACATTTATAACTAGACTTTCTGGAAGAAGACAGGAAGGGAGTAGGAGTCTGAATTTCTGAATGACCTCTTTGCCCCAACCACCATCACCAAACTAGATTAGAATACAATATGAATAGGAAATAATTGTTCATTGGACTAAGCCACTGATACTTTATAGTTGTATGTTAAAGCAGTTAGCTTATCTAATATTGCTGTTTAGTATTCATCTAAAACACAAAAATGTTCAGAATACAATTATTCATTTCTAGATGCCAAACTTACTGTCTCTGAATGTTGCCATCTTATTAAATAGTACTATCAATGGTCCAGGTTTCCCAGCCTTAGAGCTGAAATGATTTTTTTACTCTTTTCTATTATTCATATGTTACATAAAGTCTGTGAACAAACCTTTCCCGAAATTATTTCAATTCTGATTATTTCTTTCTACTTCCACTTTTAGTTTTTTCTCCCACCGGCTCTTGCTGGTTTTCCATAATGACCTCCTCACTCTTCTCCCTGTTTCACAGTCTATTCTCAGCAGCAACCAGACAATTAGTTTTAATATATATGTGATTATGGCAGTTTGGCTCATGCCTGTAATCCCATCACTTGGAGATTAGTTGAGGCCAGGTCACTTGAGGTCAGAAGTTCAAGACCAACCTGGCCAACATAGCAAAAACCCCATCTCTACTAAAAATACAAAATTAGCTGGGCGTGGTGCCAGGTGCCTATAGTCCCAGCTACTTGGGAGGCTGGGGCAGGGGAATCACTTGAACCCATGAGGCAGAGGTTGCAGTGAGCTGTGATCATGCCATTGCATTCCAACCTGAGTGACAGAGCAAGACTCTGTCAAAAAAACAAAAACAAAAACCTTCCAAAGGCTTCTTAACATAGTTAGAATAAAGTTCTAAAGCCTAGAAGTTTCTGAATGACCTGACCTTTTGCCACAGATATGCTCTATTTGCTACAGGGGCTTCCTTGCTTTCCTGGAACACTGTCTGAAATACTTTCTGTTACCTGTATGGTTTTACTCTTCATAGCAGTCATATCTCTGCTCAAAGAGTGCCTCCTCAAAATAGTCTTCTTTCTCCTCTGAAGAGAGGAATTATTTATCTCCCCTTTGCTCTGCCTTGTTTGTTCTTGACTGCTTATAATTATTTACTATTATATTGTGTCTCTACATAATGCTGTGAATATGTAAGTTTCCTGTTGAATAGCCCTAGTACTCATGAGAATGGGCATTCAATATATATTTGTTGAGTGAAGGAATAGGGTGGCAAATTAACTCAATTGCCCCCCATAAGTCAAAAAATCTTATTCTTCAATTAATCCTGCAACTTTTACGGCAGGCATCTGCACATGCAAAGCAGTGGAAGATCTGAGAAATCCTGAGATTTATTAGAGAGCTTCTCTAACCACAAATAATTCAAAATCTAACTGGGTCATATGACAATGTTTAAATTCTGTTAAGAATTAAAAATGTATATAGGTCAAGAAGAAAAATAAGTGAAGTAGTAGATGATTAACTGTTTTAATTGTTCCATTAAGTATGCACTGCATAATTCCCATAATAGTTTAAGGGAGGAACAAGGTACTTCAATTTGAGGTGTTAAAGGGAGATTTTATCGTGAAATTGTAAAAAAAAAAAAAAAAAAAAAAAAAAAAAAAGAAAAAACCTGAGAATGAGAAATAGATATTTACATAAAACAAACTCCAGGCATTTTCTCCCCAACTACTTTACTGAAATTAACAAAACTCAAAGCTAAGCTAGTTCACAATCTCAAATCAAAATAAAATTAATTATTTCATTTATCCTTTTTGCCTTCTAGTCTTTGTATAAATACAGTGTTTGCATATTTATAGTATTGTCATAGATAGAATTTTATATTTCTTTTCTGTTAACATGTACCATACATATTTTATTTCTTATTTTTAACAGCTTTTATTCTCCCCATTTCAACATTTTCTACAAACAGAATAGATGAGAATCCTGGCATTCATCTTTCCACACCATTCTTCATGTTTATATAATTATGTACAAACATAAAAGGAATTCTCTTCTTGTTGCTGTTCATTTTAAAAAGTAGGATCATGCTTCAAATATCTTCATATCTTTCTTTGATCATTTCAAATAGATTATAACATTATTTTAGATATTGATCAATGTATTTTATAGCAGCAAAATATTCTGTCAAATCATAATTTAGTAAATTATGCCTCAATTTAAAAAATTCAGATAATTACCAATTTGGTTTTTTTAAAAAATTGCTATATCTTTGCATATCTGACATTATAAATTGTTGTTTTTATTTTATGCTATAATCGAGTCAAAATATGTATGTATGTACCTACATGAGTGAGATTTTTCTTTTGTGTTTATGTTTGAGTGAGCTCCCATTCTTGAAAAATTGTAGTTGATAAGTGCATTTACTTGCTTCAGAGAGTATGTAGGAATTTTCAGACATCCCCTCTGGGGCCTGTCAAAAGATAGCAAAACTGCAATGCTGTGATAGTCACTCCATCATTCTAAAATTGTTTATATAAGAAGAAAGTTAAAAAAAAATTACAGTTTGAAGGAGTCTCAGTGGGGGTGAGGAGTATTGTGAGTTTCTCTCTTTCATTGCATCCTTCGTGGATCACTGTTTTCCACTAAACCAAGCTAGGAACTTCCTAGTTTAGTGGAGCCCACAGGAAGGGAACATCAGCCTCTTGGCAGCTGGCTTCTTCCTGTCTGGCAGAACCATATATGCTCACCTTGGTGTGGCCACTGAAATGAAATGTGGTGATGACGATTCTTGGGAGAACTTGCAAAGAATTTCTGGGAGCTGTGGGGAATATGCCATGATAGAGAATGGTTCCTGGTGCCTGGGACTGTCCTCACCTGGAGAATTTTGAAAATAGGAGGCTAGTAGGAGCAATCTGGATGAAGGGTGATACAGTCATAATGTAACAGCTACACCTGTACAGTTTTGGAGGTCATCAATGTGTGAAATCTCCAGGGAATACATAGACACTAAAGTGCCAAACGAGTCTGAGCTACTTCAGAACTAACTTTTTGGGAGGAGAAGGCCCAATAGCGATAAGCAGCAGAATGTAAATCTAGGAGCAAATCCATGCTCACTGAGGGCATCTCCTAACATTTGTTGTGTACAAATGCCACAAGTCTCCAGAAGGATCCATGGAGACATTTTACCAGAAGGCAAGCATTTGAATACCCGCCACAAAAAAGGTGTCAAAGGCTCAATTGCAAAGCACTGGTGATGCAAAACCATCCCCCCTTTTCTCTAACATTTCTTTTGTCTATCTTTCCCAGCCGAAAAGAACAGAAGGAGAGACTGGAGACAGAGGAAAGATAAGTGGATAGACCATGCCTCCTTTCTTCATAGCAGGCAACAGAACAAAGGGTCAGGACTGATCTGAGGACTGTTCTAAAACTGATGAAAGATGGTGGTTTTCAATTGGACTTGACTTTGTTATCTGAAAAGGAGTTGTGGTCTTCTTATAATTCAAGGCAAGTAACAGACTTTAACATCTTTCTAAAATATCAACAAGCAAGGAATGGCAATCTAAGCAAACACGTCTAAAGACAATGATGGAAGAAATAGCTGTTTATAGTTTGTGACCCCATTCAATTATGAACTTAATTATTTTTTATTCCTATATTTAAACCTGTATGTATATGTGTGTATAGGTGTATCTAGGCATATACACAAACATACATATGTGTATACATGTATTTGACTCCTTAATGTCAAAAGCATCATAATATATACACACATGTGCATACACACACTTATACACATGTATTTTCAGTTTCATTACAAGACTAATTTCCAAAATACCCTATGAATAACATGTAACAATAACTTTTTTACTGCATATTCACAGCAACAGATACTATCTTTTACAAAAACATTTGCTAGCAAGGTAGGTGAAGTTAGGACCTCTTTATTCATTTGACTATTTTCATTGCCTGTTAGCAAAGTTGAGAATCATTTTACACATTTTTTAAGTTCTTTTGAATTTCTCATTTGAGAATTATTTGTTCCTGTTATGTGATTTTTTTTTATGTTGAACTATTTTCTTTTTAACACAAAT
The DNA here is from genome assembly GCF_001604975.1 of Cebus imitator. Taxonomy (NCBI): domain Eukaryota; kingdom Metazoa; phylum Chordata; class Mammalia; order Primates; family Cebidae; genus Cebus; species Cebus imitator. Next base: position 1,777,423 of record NW_016107693.1, on the reverse strand, counting down.
TTGTAGAAACTCTTTTTGGAGAATAAGTTGATATACTATATGACATAAAAATCTGAATCCATTTTTTGTCTTCATTAATGAAAATTTTGTTAGGCAAAGAATTTATATTTTTTTGTAGTGTAATACTTTTACTCTAAAGATTTGGGATTGTTAAAAAAAACTTACAACATAGAGGTTAATGTATATTATTTTATAATACACATTAATATATCAGGTACGGAATTATATAATATGTAATGTTTGCTAACTGTTCTATTTTTTCATATTCAAATTATATCCTGAAATTAATTTTGTTTACATGAGATGCTTTCAATTTTGTCAGCTCCTAGACTTAAGTAAGATTGCCCTTCTTCATGTTTTTTTCCTCCACTATCAATCTATTGCCTTTCAGCTGAATTCATCATTCCAGTTTTCACTTTATTTTACCATTCTTTCTTGTGAATTTTTATCCATCTTAACCTTGTAAGTCTTCTTTTCACTCTGACCTGTGAATGAAATCTTACGTGTGAATGGGTTTTGAATTAGTCTTGTTCTTCTATGGTAGATAGAAAGAGTTTAACAGTCTCAGCGTTGAATGTTGTAAATAAAAGACATAATGCTTCTTTGCTCTGTAGAAATAATTTGTATATCTGCATTGAAACTTTAAGGTTTCATTTTATCTTTTTTTATTTCAAGTGAAGAATTTTTACCAGAATTACTTAATGTGTTTCTTTTATTATTAAACTCTTCTTAGAATAATAAAAGTTCTATTTTTTATATTATTGCCCCTTTCTTTCCTTTATTGTCTTCCACCTATTCTCTTTCTCCTGTAATTGAATTGATGTTCTATACAAGTTTCATCTTCTTGATATATTCTCCATTTTTAGGACTTCCCTTTTCTAATTTCCATCACTTTGTAGTTTCTTTTTGTATTGTGATATATTTCTCTCACTTGATCTTCCAGGCAGATCTTATTTTTCCAAGGTGATTAATAGTTTCCTGTTAGAAGTGTGGTAAGAGATTTTATCACATCTTTCTTCATGGTATATTGAAAAATTGTTTTACATCCTTCTTTCGTTTAGTGTCTGTACCCATGAAGATACCTGTCTATTATGACCTCTGTGATGTTTTCCAAGCCCTGGGAATCTGAAATTAAACTTCAGCTTCTTCCTGTATGCTCCTTACTTGCTACTAGTTGATTCTTGAATGGTACGTCATAAAAATTTTTTTTATTCCGCTTCCTTTGTAGCTCTTATCATTGGGCCATAAGAAGTATTCCCACATCAGCCTCATTTATTGTACAGCCACACTTCTCTATTTCTGTCTTAAACATGCTCTTGATAAGTTTGTTAGGCTCCTTAGAGACTTGAGACATCAATGCTGGTGGGAGGGAGACCCTCCTTTGTGTGGTAGGAAATCTCTGTGCTACCAAGCATTCTCAGGCAGTAGATTGATGATGTAGGGCCTGGGAACTATTGAGAGCTATTTCAGGTCAACTCCTGCTTTCCTTTTACCTCTGCCATTTTGCCTGTTGAACATTTCCTTGCACTCTGGCACTCAGACTTTCACAGATTCAGAGAATATGGAAGTCTGAACTACTGCACTATAGCACTCCTATAGTTACTTTCCTGTAGTTTCTTTGAGGTCAGTAGAATAAAGCAAACCTTCCTAGAATGACGAGTTACTCTTTACTGAACATTTTCACACATTTCTCAGAGTCAGAATCCCTCTGGGAACCTAGAGAGTTTATTGCTCTCTTGGCTTCTACCAGTAAAAGAACAGGTCATAATCCTGTATTTTCTTTTCTCCTGTGGAAGTCCGATCTGTGGTGTTTTAAGAGATTTTTAGACAGAGTGTGGGGGCAATAGTTTAGACTTCTATGTTCTCAGAATCTACAAGATTCTGAGTGCCAGAGTGAAATGTTCAAGAGATAAAATGATAAGAGTACATCCAAGGAAAAGAGGAGTCAAGGCAAAACAGCTCCAAAAGACTGAAAGTGGAACAATCTGGGCAAAAGTCTTAAATTGGGATTACAATACAAATCATAAAATAAATATCCCAAGTACCCAAATATCCCAATATAAACAAAAGTCTTCATCAACAAATAAATGGAGATAAGAGGCATCTCTCCTACAGGAAAATTCCAAATAATTTATTTAAGTACTCCCCACTCAAAAAGGTGATGCTTATCTCTCCTCCCCTTAAATGAGGTTGTACTTGGTGACTTACTTCCAAAGAGTAACCTATAAAAAAGGAGAAAACCAAAAACAAACAACAAAGGTAGCAAAGGTAAAAGAAGAAAATATTAGGAAAAATATGAAAATACAGAGCACTAAATAATTTCATCTATTTGAAAATCAAGGCTTCTCAGATGTGTTTTAAAGTGCTGATTATAACTTATACACTAAAAACTATGAGATAATTTTGCACAAATGAATAAATATAATTATAAAGAAATCAGAGTTTTGATCTAAAAAAATCACATAAATTAGAAATGAATTAGGAAAAAAAGTCAAAAATTGACAAGGACTATTGTTTTCAATGAAAATATAACTATTAAAACCACTCTGTTTTGAATTACTATGCATTAAAATGATTAATTCTTTCCTATAGAAGTGTAACAAATTTTGAAATATTAGTGATACATAAATTAAAAATGCTTATTTCAAGGCAGTGTGATCTCAATTTCATTTTACATTAAGTACAATTTGTATAAGAAAATATTAAATAATCTTTGATGAGCTTGAGATGATTTTTATTGTTTGTGCATCTATGTATTTTGACAACTTTCATCTATGTTGATGAAAAAACATTAAATTAATTTTTTATTATTTGGATAAGTAATTATGATTTAGAAAGTCATTCTACATGGTTTAACTACAATAGTGGAGGTTTGAATATAGGAAATACTGGTGGAAGAAGTTACGAATAACCCAGTGATTTAGTTTAATTTTTTCTCTCTAATTCAAAATTCTAAGTCTTAATTTACATCAATATAATGTTCTTTTATACAGATGTTTTGAGGGAGGATCCAAGATGGCCAAATAGGAACAGCTATGGAATGCAGTTCTCAGAAGAACAATGCAGAGAGTGAATGATCACCGCATTTCCAAGTGAGTTTTCACTGCCCACAGACCAGGAGATTCCAGGGCCTAAAAGCGCCATGAGTTTCCAGCACAGCTGCTTCAGCCAGCGTGTGGATGGTGCACAGAAACTCACACAAATCTGGGAGCCATTTCAACTTGTGCCTGCAATACCTGGGAGACAGAGCCACCCATTCAACTGAAAGGAAGGGGGCGGAGACACGGAGCAAGCTGATCTGGATCAGCGGGTACCACACCCCCAATACAAGCAATCTGAAACGCTCTGGATTAAGAGTTTTGCAGCAAGTGCAGCTGAACCCAGGACACTTCAGCTCAGTGTGGGGAAGGGTGTCTGCCACTACTCAGGCAGTCCACCAATATCAAGTTAGTTCTAACTGCATCAAGGCAGTTCACACAGTAGCTGGGCAGAGCCCACGATGGCTCAGCAACACCTCTGCTGGCAGACTGTGACTAGACTATCTCCATGTGGGTCGAGGCATCTATGAAAAAAGGCAGCAGCACCTCAGGACCTTATAAATAAAGGCTGTCCTTCCTAGGACAGAGCACCTGGGAAAAGAGGTGGTCATGAGTTCCACTGCAGCAGACGTAAAAGTACCTGCCCACAATCTAAATGAAACAAAGGAGCTCCCAGCACAATACTTGAGCTCCTACAAGGGACAGACTGTTTCCTCAAGCAGCTCCCCAACCCCCACATAACCAAAGAGACACCTCATAAAAGAGAGCTCAGGCCAACATATGGCGGGTACTCTTCTGGGGTGAAGATAACAGAAGAAGAAACTGGCAGCAACCCTTATAGTTCTGCAGCTCCCACAGGTGATCCCTAGGCAAGCAGGGTCTAGAGAGGACCTCCAGCAGTCCTGCAGCAAAGGGGCCTGATTATTAGAAGGAAAACTAAGAAACAGAAAGAAATAGCTTCAACATGAACAAAAAGAATGTCCACTCAGAGACCCCGTCTGAAAGTCACCATCTACAAAGTCCACAGGGAGATAAAGCCAAGAAGATGGGAAGAAACCAGTGCAAAAAGGATGAAAACACCAAAAACCAGAAAGGCTCTCCTCATCCAAGGGATCACAACTCCTCACCAGCAAGGGAACAAAGCTGGATGGAGAATGAGTCTGATGAATTGACAGAAACAGGCTTCAGAAGGTGGGTAATAACAAACTTCTCTGAGCTAAAAGAACATGTTCTAACCCAATGCAAAGAAACTAAGAACCTAGAAAAAAAGTTAGATGAAATGCTAGCAAGAATAAATACCTTAGAGAACAATATAAACGATTTGATGGAGCTGAAAAACACAGCAGGAGAGCTTTGAGAAGCATACACAAGTTTCAATACCTGAATCAACCAAGCAGAAGAGAGGATATCACAGATTGAGGACCAGCTTAATGAAATAAAATGAGAAGGCAAGATTAGAGAAAATAATGAAAAGATGAACAAAGCCTCTAAGAAATATGGGATTATGTGAAAAGACCTAATCTACATTTGATAGGTAAATCTGAATGTGATGGAGAGAATGAATCCAAGCTGGAAAACACTTTTCAGGATATTATCCAGGAGAACTTACCCAACCTAGCAAGGCATACCAACATTCAAGTCCAGGAAATACAGAGAACACCACAAAGATATTCCTCAAGAAAAGCAACCCCAAGGCACACAATCATCAGACTGACCAGGATTGAACTGAAGGAAAAAACACTAAGGGCAGCCAGAGAGAAATGTCAGGTTATCCACAAAGAGAAGCCCATCAGATTCACAGCAGATCTCTCCACAGAAACCCTACAAGCCAGAAGAGAGTGGGGGCCAATATTCAACATCCTTAAAGAAAAGAGCTTTCAACCTAGAAATTCATATCCAGCCAAACTAAGCTTCATAAGAGAAGGAGAAATAAAATCATTTACAGGCAATTGTTGAGAGATTTCATCACCACCAGGCCTGCCTTACAAGAGCTCCTGAAAGAAGCACTAAACAAGAAAAGGAGTATTAAACAAGAAAAGAAGCACTAAACAAGAAAAGGCTGGTACTAAACTAGTACCAGCCACTCCAAAAATGCACCAAATAGTAACGATGATCAACACAGTGAAGAAAATTCATTAACTAATGGGCAAAATATCCAGCTAGCATCAAACTGGCAGTATCAAATTCACACATAACAATATTAACCCTAAATGGAAATGGGCTAAATGTCCCAATCAAAAGACGCGGACTGGCAAATTGGAAAAAAAGTCAAGACCTGTGAGTGTGCTGTATTCAGGAAACCCATCTCACATGAAAGGACACACACAGCCTTAAAATAAAGGGATGGAGGAAGATATATCAAGCAAATGGAGAGCGAAAAAAAGCAAGAGTTGCAATCCTAGTCTCTGATAAAATGGACTTTAAACCAACAAAGATCAACAGAGACAAAGAAGGGCATTACATAATGATAAAAGGCTCAATGCAACAAGAAGAGCTAATGATGCCAAATATATACGCACCCAAACAGGAGCACCAAGATACATAAAGCATGTTCTTAATGACAAACAAAGAGACCTAGACTCCCACATAATAATAGTGGGGGACTTTAACAATCCACTGTCAATATTAGACAGATAAATGCCACAAAAAATTAACAAGGATATCCAGGAGTGGAACTCAGATCTGGACCAAACAGACCTAATGGACACCTACAGAAATCTCCACCCCAAATACACAGAATATAAATTCTTCTCAGCACCATATCACACCTACTCCAAAACTGATCACATAATTGGAAGTAAATCACTCCTCCACAAATGCAAAAGAATGGAAATAATAACACAAAATATTTCAGACCACAGGGCAATCAAATTAGAACTCAAGATTAAGAAACTAACTCAGAACTGCACAACTTCATGGAAACTGAACAACTGGCTCCTGAACATTGACTGTATAAACAATGAAATGAAGGCAGAAATAAAGATGTTCTTTGAAACCAATGAGAATGAAGACACAATGTACCAGAATCTCTGGGACACATTTAAAGCAGTGTCTAGAGGGAAATTTATAGCAATAAAATTCCACATGAGAAGCTAGAAAAGATCTAAAATAAACACCCTATCATCAAAATTTACAGTGCTAGAGGAGCAAGATCAAAAAAGCTCAAAAGCTAGCAGAACACAAGAAATAGAAGAGTAGAACTGAAAGAGATAGAGACACAAAAACTCTTCAAAAAAAATCGGTAAATCCAGGAGTTGGTTTCTTGAAAAAATCAACAAAATAGACAGACCACTAGCCAGATTAATAAAAAAGAAAAAGAGTAAGTATCAAATAGGTGTAATAAAATATGATATAGGGGACATCGCTACCCATTCCACAGAAATACAAACTATCATCAGAGATTACTACAAACAACTCTATGCACATAAACCAGTAAACCTGGAAGAAATGGATAAATTCCTAGACACCTGCACCCTCCCAAACCTAAACCAGAAATGAGTTGAAACCTTGAACAGATCAATAATAAGGGCTGAAGTTGAGGGAGCAATTAATAGTCTATCAACCAAAAATACTCTAGGTCCATACGGGTTCACAGCCAAATTCTACCAGAGGTACAAAGAGGAACTGGTACCATTCCTTCTGAAACTATTCCAAACAATATAGAAAGAGGGAACGTTTCCCAAATGATTTTATGAAACAAAAATCATCCTGATACCAAAACCCTGCATAAATTCAACAAAACAGAAAACTTCAGGCCAATATTCATGTTGAACATAGATGCAAAAATCTTCAATAAAATGCTGGCAAACCAATTGCAACAGCACATCAAAAAGCTTATCCATCATGATCAAGTAGATTTCAACCTGGGGATGCAAGGCTGGTTCAACATATATAAGTCTATTAAAGTAATCGATCACATAAAGAGAACCAAAGACAAAAACTACATGATTATCTCAATAGATGCAGAAAAGGCCTTTGACAAAATTCAACAGCTCTTTATGCTATAAACTCTCAATAAACTAGGTATTGAAGGAACATATTTCAAAATAATAAAATAATTTATGACAAACCTACAGCTAATATAATAGTGAATGGGCAAAAACTGGAAGCATTTCCTTTGAAATCTGGCACTAGACAAGGATGGCCTCTCTCATCGCTCCTATTTGATATAGTATTCGAAGTTCTAGTCAGAGTAATTAGGCAAGAAAAAATAACATAAATGTTATTCAATTAGAAAAGGAGGAAGTCAAATTGTCTCTATTTGCAGATGACATGATTGTATATTTAGAAGACCCCATCATCTCAGCCCAAAATCTCCTTAAACTGATAAGCAACCTCAGAAAAGTCTCTGGTTACAAAATCAATGTGCAGAAATCACAAGTATTACCAATAACAGACTAACAGAGAGCCAAATCACGAATGAACTCCCATTCACAATTGCTACAAAGAGAATAAAATACCTAGGAATACAACTAACAAAGGATGTAAAGGACCTCTTCAGGAGCTACAAACAACTGCTCAACAAAATAAGAGAGAACACAAACACATGGAGAAACATTCCCATGCTCAAAGTTAGGAAGAAACAATATCATGAAAATGGCCATATTTCCTAAAGTAATTTATAGATTCAATTCTATCCCCATCAAGCTACCAATGACCTTCTTCACAGAACTGGAAAAAAATACTTTAAACTCCATATGGAACCAAAAGAGAACCTGCAGAGCCAAGACAATCCTAAGCAAAAAGAACAAAACCGGTGGCATCATGCTACCTGACTTCAAACTATACTACAAGGCTACTGTAATCAAAACAGCATGATAATGGTACCAAAACAGAGATATAGACCAATGGAACAGAACAGAACCCTTGTAGGCAATGCCCCACATCTACAACCATCTAATCTTTGACAAATTGGACAAAAACAAGAGTGGAGAAAGGATTCCCTATTGAATAAATGGTGTTAGGAAAACTGGCTAGCCATGCGCAGAAAGCTGAAACTGGACTCCTTCCTGACACCTTACACTAAAATTAACTCCAGATGGATTAAAGACTTAAACATAAGACCTAACACCATAAAAATCCTAGAAGAAAACATAGGCAAAACCATTCGGGACATAGGCATAGGCAAGGACTTCGTGACTAAAACACCGAATGCATTGGCAACAAAAGCCAAAATAGACAAATGGGATCTAATTAAACTCCAGAGCTTCTGTATAGCAAATGAAACAATCATTAGATGAACAAGCAACCAACAGAATGGGAAAAATTTTTGCAATCTACCCATCTGACAAAGGGCTAATATTCAGAATCTACAAAGAACTAAAACAGATTTTCAAGAAAAAAAACAAACAAACCCATCCAAAACTGGGCAAAGGATATGAACAGACACTTTTCAAAAGAGGGCATACATGAGCCCAACAAACATGAAAAAATGCTCATCATCACTGGTCATTAGAGAAATGCAAATCAAAACCACATTGAGATACCACCTCATTCCAGTTAGAATGGTGATCATTAAAAAATCTGGAGACAACAGATGCTGGAGAGGATGTGGAGAGCTAGGAACACTTTTACACTGTTGGTGGGAGTGTAAATTAATTCAACCATTGTGGAAGACAGTGTGGCAATTCCTCAAGGACCGAGAAATAGAGCTTCCATTTGACCCAGCAATCCCATTACTGGGTATATATCCAAAGGATTACAAATCATTCTATTATAAAGACACATGCACATGTATGTTCATAGTGGCACTGTTTACAATAGCAAAGACCTGGAACCAACCCAAATGCCCACTGATGATAGACTGGACAAGGAAAATGTGGCACATATACACCATTTTTTTTTGCCATAAAAATACTTTATTAGGCTAAACTACACACTATAAAAATGCTTTAAAATGTAGCAGAAGGAGATGTAAAGACTCAGAGAAGTACAAACAAGAAGTACAAACAATTAGGCTATCAGAACACCCTAAAGAATCCACACGACCAGGCATAGTGGCTCACGCCTGTAATCCCAGCACTTTGAGAGGCCAAGGTGGGCAGATCACGAGGTCAAGAGATTGAGACCATCCCGGCCAACATGGTGAAACCCCATCTCTACTAAATATACAAAAAAATTAGCTGGGCGTGGTGGCATGTGCCTGTAGTCCCAGCTACTTGGGAGGCTGAGGCAGGAGAATTGCTTAAACCCAGGAGGCAGAGGTGGCAGTGAGCCGAGGTTGAGCTACTGCACTCCAGCCTGGTGCCTGATGATGGAGTGAGACTCTGTCTTAAAAAATAATAATATAAAAAAAAAGAATCCACACTACTTCCCTGTTTACCTAGAAAAGGAAGCTTCTAGGCTACCTCCTCCTCAGCACATACACAGCCATAAAAAGGTATGAGGTCCTGTCTTTTGTAGGGACATGGATGAACCTAGAAACCATCATTCTCAGCAAACTGACACAAGAACAAATAATCAAACACGCATGTTGTTAATCATAGGTGGGTTTTGAACAATGAGAACACATGGACACAGGGAGGGGAATATCACACACTGGGGTCTGTGGGGTGGGCTAGGGGAAGCACAGCAGGGGATGAGGAGGTCAGGGAGGGATAACAGGGGGAGAAATGCCAGGTATAGGTGATGGGGGGATAGAGGCAACAAACCACATTGCCATGTATGTACCTATGCAACAATCCTGCATGATCTGCGCATGTACCCCAGAACCTAAAATACAATTAAAAATAAATCAAAAATTTAAACATAAAAAACCCAGATATTTCTAGCTTATTAGGGAAATAAATGTGTGTTTTTATGGATCAAATGCACTGCTTAGGTAATAGGATGAAACTCTGCTTTTGAAAAATTAAATACTAAAAAAGGAGATAGAAGTATATAATTATTATTTTAAAAAAATATTTATTTTACATTATTTACTCTTATATCTACAAAACTTATCTTATTGATAAAGGAGTTACTTTCTTTGCTAAGAGCTGAACACTAGTCAGGACCCCCTGGCTATTGAGAGGAGCTACCCTCTATGGGTCTCCTCTGAGTTGTTCAATTGCTTAGTAAAGCTTTTCATCTTACTCACCATCCACTTCTCTGCCTACCTCATTCTTCCTGGTCACAGGACAATAACTGAAAGGTGGGACTGAAAAAGCTGTAACATAATAGATAGGGTGTGAACACACCTCTTGCCTACCACATTACAGTCAACAAGAAGCAGAGAAGAGTGAACGAGAGAAGAGCTGCAGCCTTTCATGGATCCCAGACATGGGAGTTTCCTGAGCCAGCATTGTGATACCCTTGTTAGGGCTCTGCAGTTCTTGGTGTCTCCAAGATTCCAGCAAAACTACATTCCCTGCATTCCTTGGTGTCTGCTGTGGAAGCTGCTTATGTTATGCCTGGTCCAGCACAGCCTTCCCAGGAGCTAGTGCCTGTGCAGGAACCTGGAGCTGCTCACCCCACCACAGCTGACATGCCTGGCTGTGCATAGTGGCTGCACCCCATGCTCTCTCACATACCTCTTGCTGCCACTTGCCTGGCTTCCCCTTGGCACACTTGGGATCCAGGCAAGTAGTGTGAGCCTACTGCAGCCTGACAGGCCTGGTGGGCAAAAGGAGCCCAGTGGGCAAGAGCAAAACTCAGGCAGAGGCACCACTGGTCACAGAGGTTTCTGACTGGCAAAGCAACACCCCAAGGAACCCATCTCAAAATTACACATAAATGCCAGTTAAGCAGCTTTTAACCCTTTTTTAAATACAAAAAAACAAACTAAGGGGAAATGGCAAATAAGAAAGAGAAGGTAGGATGTTTCTTTCTTGGAGAGATTCCTCAGGTTCCTTCTAATGAAAAATTGCAGAAAGTTAACTCAGGAGCAAGCTAGGGAAGACATGGCACTTAGGTCCAAATGGATGGCTTCACCTCAAATACCAGCCAGGAGAACAGAACACGTGCACACGAATGTTCATTGCAGCACTGTTTACAATAGCAAAGACCTGGAACCAACCCAAATGCCCATCGATTATAGACTGGATAGGGAAAATGTGGCACATATACACCATGGAATATTATGCAGCCATCAAAAACGATGAGTTAGGGTCCTTTGTAGGGACATGGATGAACCTGGAAACCATCATTCTCAGCAAACTTACAGGAGAGCAGAAGATCAAACACCGCATGTTCTCACTCATAGGCGGGTGTTGAACAATGAGAACACATGGACACAGGGAGGGGAGCACTACACACTGGGGTCAGTTGGGGGGAAATAGGGGAGGGAGGGTGGGGGGTGGGAAGCTGGGGAGACATAGCAAGGGGAGAAATGCCAGATGTAGGTGATGGGGAGGAAGGCAGCAAATCACACTGCCATGTATGTTCCTATGCAACAATTCTGCATGTTCTTCACATGTACCCCAAAACCTAAAATGCAATAAAATAAGTAAATGGGGGAAAAAAAAAAGAACTTACAAGTTATTTTTCTAATAATGATCAGTTTTTGAGATGGGAGCAGTGAAAATCTAAGAATATAGTGTGATAAGTTGGTACATAAATGAATAAATATAAAAAAATGACAAAGTTATGGAATTCAGTTGGTATGCAATGCCAGATAATACAATTAACTAAATAATTAGTAATTAGGATAATATAGTAATATGTTATATCTCCACATTCTGGTCTTATTTTCTAGGCTTTGAAGACCTAGCATGATGTCCTACTTTGTTTATATGAAGTAAATATGTAAAATATGTATAATAGGTGACCATGACATTGTATTCTAGCAATCTCTTGGTCCTGTGCTTTTTCCCCATCATATTTTAATACATAGAACTATAACTTAATCTTATATAGACTTTGTTTGTTCTACCAAATAATACTTTGTGAGAGTGGTCTGATCTCTAGAATATTTGTGTCTCTTATTAAACCTAATTCCTATTTCTTGTTTCTCCAAGTATATGTGTCTGTTTTTCTACCCTTTGATATTATTTGCATTTAAACTTCTAGGTCAATTTCATAGATTTCTTAACACCAACTTAAATTTCAAACACTGGAAACATAATCCTCCAATCTTGAAACTACTAAAAGTCATAATATATTCTTTTAAACAATTTTCATTCAGATCAGGGACCATTTTATTTCACTGTGCTGTTCTAAAGTTGTAAATTTGAGTCCCATATAAAGTGTTTCATATTTTAACTCATAAATAGATATAGAAATTTCTGAGTCATAACTATTAATTGACAGTGGCTGTTTCTACACATGATTAAATGTTGTTACATATGGTTCTTTAATTGTATTGGTGAGATGTTTCTAAGTATACAATACTAATTCTTAGCTGCTTATGATATTTACAGCTACCATCACTACTGCAATCTGTGATTTGCTAGTCAGTTTCTATTCATTAGGATGTGAGTATCAATCCTTTAGAATTTTCTCTTGTTTCATTGTTTGTATGTTTTCCCCATCAAGGCTGTAGAACTGTGTGATGTGGAGTCATGGTTCAGAAGTGTATATTAGGCTCCCTTCTTTTAAAAAAAGAAACCTAATAAAGGATGCAAGGATTGAAAATTCTATGTCATCAAAAGACCAAGTTGTGTTGCTTTTAGATGCCTCTCAGATTCCTCCCAAAATTTTCAGTGACTTTTTTAAGGTAATGCTATCACAGTTGCTCTTAATTTATGTATTCTGAAGTTAGATGATTATCAAACTTACCCCTATCACTTTTAGGAATTGCTGCGGACCTATTTATATCAACCTATTCTTCAGTGTAATTCAAAGAAAGTACACCTTGACTTACTTTCACAGTTTATGTTTATATCCTGCCTTTAAACACTGTTTATCTCATAAAAAGTCAGCATCTATTTTGATTGTATCCCTACAATCTATCCTCTAATTTTTTACACCCCCCTTAAGTGTTATGAGTGGTCTTCCCTAAGAATTTTGTTTCTGTGATTCATAGAGAAGTTAACCTTTAAAATTTCCTACACAAAGTCCATAGCAAGCTATTTCAATATATCTATATTTGTTCAAACATTTCAATCTCCACAGAAATAGTTTAAGATGAAGCCATATTAATAGTATTCTAAGTTCATGCATGGAAAAGTCACATCTTTTTATTAAGATTTTTAATAGTCGTATCTTTTTTATAAAGTCACACCTAGTCACATCTTTTTTAAATTTCATAGTCACATCTTTTTATAAAGAGTTACCTACTAGTATCAGCAATAATATACATCTCTAGGTATGTGCTATGGTTTGAATATGCTCCCCTCTAAAATTCAGTTGTTGCCAATGTGACAGTATAAAGAGGTCAGGCCTTTATGAAATGATTCGGTCATGTGGGCTTCCCCCTTGTGAATGTAATTAAGACCCTTATTAAAGAAGTTTCACTCCATATTTATCTCTCTTGCCCTTCCATCTTCAATATATGAGGATACAGCATTTGTTCCTGCTGTTGAACACAATAAGAAAACTCTTACCTGACCACAAAATGCTGGCAGTTCACTCTTGGACTCCCCAGCCTCCAGAATTGTAAGAAAATATATTTCTCTTTATAATAAATGATCCAGTTTCAAGTATTCTGTTGTGGCAGAACAAATGTACTAAAACACAATGCATGATATTAAGAGTGTCAACTACAGGCTTTGTTGTTATTCAGCCCTGGGTTTGAATTCGGGCTTCAGCTCATGGCTTAACAACTCTAAATCTCAATTTTATAATCTGTATGATGGAGACAATAATGCCAACTCACAGGTTTGCAATACCAATTAAACTAGATTACAGAATGGAAAAGCTAACACTGTACTCAACACATATTAGGCATTCAGTAAATGATAATTCCTTTTCTACTTTCTCCCTAATTACCAAACATTTTTTTCAGTTCTTAAGGCTGCATTAGTGGTCACTTCATGAAAAAGTATACACTTTGAATTATATTACCTTATTCAGAAATGCCTTATATTCCTGGGGCTTCTGCTTAGGACATTGTATACAGGAATGGTTTCCATGTCTGGCTACTTTCTGCTGCCACATGGCTCAAGAGACTGAACACTGACTTGAGTGTAAAATTTTCAAGGTTTTTGGTTCTAATAAACAACATGTTCCAAGGAAAATGTGTCAAAAAGAATTTTCAGAGTTGGCCAATACGGCCAACTAGAAGCAGTTACTGTGTGCCACCCTCAGAGAGGAACAGAAGAGGCGAGTAAATACAGAACCTTCAACTGAAATATCTGGGGATATGCATTGGGACTAATCAAGAAAACAACTTGACCCACAGAGAATAGAGAAAAGCAAAGCAGGACAAGAGATCACCCAAAGCAACATGGAGCTAGGCGAACCTCCCCCACCCAGGAAGCAGTGAGGGAATGTGAGACATGGGAACCCACACTTCTCCCAGGGATCTTTGCAATCCTTGGGTCAGGAGAGCCCCTCATGAACCTGCTCCAACAGGGCCTTCAGTCTGACACACACAGCTACACAGTTACAGCAGAGTAGCCGCTCAGGCATGCATGGAGACCCAGATACCTGGGCTTCCTGGCAAAAGCAGCTGCAACTCTGGCAAAGTGAGAGGTTAGATCCCTGTGCATACCCTTTGGAAAGAGGCTGGATCCAGGGGACTGAGCAGCAACAGTCTTACATCACAGGATAAGTTACCCTGACTTGGAGCTGCTACCAGCCACCAACAGCAGCATCACAGCTGTCTGAAATGAAACACCCAGAGGGATAGGTGGGCTGCTGTATTTTCTGCTTTGGTGACTTAGCCATTCCAGCCTTCAGGTTTTGGAAAGTGTGGGGTGACCAGGGACTAGAGTGTATCCGCAGCACAGCACTGCTGCTCTATAAAAATGTGGACAGACAACATTTTACAAAAAATAGGAAACATACTGGAGCTACAAGCCCAAACAAGAGCTCACCAACTGACCAATAAGCCTAAGTTCACTAACTGGGTCACATTCCAAACCTTCAACAGGAAAAGTATCTCACTAACACGCCCCCCTGTAAAACCAAAGACAAAAAGTCAGTTTCAAATAAAGACTCTGCACAAAACCTTAGTCGTGTGAAAACATCCAGAAAATAATCTATCGACAGCACTCAATCTACACTGCAGTTAAAGGAATACCCATACACAGAAGTGAGAAAGCACCAGTGCAAGAACTCCGGTAACTCAAATGGCCAAAGTGTCATATGTCCTCTAAATGACTCCACCAGTTCTCTAAACATAGTTCTTAATCAGGCTGAGCTGAATGAAATAACAGAAATAGAGTTCAGAATATAGATAGGAAGGAAGATCCTTGAGATTCAGGAGAATGGCAAAACGCAGGAGACTGGAAAATAAGAACCACAATAAAATGACACAGGAGCTGAAGTATGAAATAGCTGGTGTCTAAAAGAACCTAATGGATCTGACAGAGCTGAAAAACACAAGAATTTTCGCAATGCAATCACAAGTGTTAACAACAGAATAGACAAACCTGAAGAAACAATCTCAGAACTTGAAGACTGGCTCTCTGAAATGACAGTCAGACAAAAGTGAAGGCAAAATAATGAAAAGGAGTGAACAAAACCTCCAATAAGTAAGGGATTATTTAATGAGGTCAAATTTACAAATCATTGACATCCCTGCAAGGGAAGGGGAGAAAACTTGGAAAATGTATTTCAGAATACTGTGTATGATAACATTTCCAATATTGCTAGAGAGGCCAAGAGTCAAATTCAGGCAATACAGAGAACTCCTGAAAGACTGTATGTGTGTAAGAAGATCATCCCTAAGATACATAATCATCAGATTTTCTAAGGTCCAAATGAAAGACAGAATATCAAATGCTCTTGATTTTGTTTGCTAATATTTTCTTGAGGATTTTTAAATCTATATTTTGTAAGAGATATTGGTCTTTTATTTTCTTATGATACTTTGTCTTTGGTATCATGATAATTCTGGCCTCATAGAATTAGTTTGGAATTGTTTTCTTCTCTTCAATTTTTTGGACAGGTTTAGGAAATATCAGTGTTAATTCTTTAAATGCTTGTAGAATTAACTGATGAAATTATCTAGCCCAGGACATACTTTTTATGGTAGATTTTTGATCGCTTATTTAATTTTTTACTTGGTTTTATTTTCTATTTCTTTTCATGTTATTTTAAATAATTTGCATGTTTCAAGGGATTTTTTTCCACTTCCTCTAAATTATATAATGTCTCAACCTTCACAGTATTTGTTTATAATCCTCTTCATCTCTGGAAGTTCAGTAGTAAGGTCCCTGTTTTTATTTCTGATTCTAGTTATTTGCATCATCTCTAATTCGTGGTCATGGTAGTTAAAGTTTTGTCAATTTGTTGATCTTTTCAAAGAACCACATTTTGGTTTCAAAAATTTTCTTTATTTCTCTGTTCTCTAACATTTATCATTTCCTTTCTTCTACTAATGTTGGTTTTGTGTTCTTTTATTCCCTGGATTTTTTAAGGTATAAATTAGGTTATTGATTTGAGAACTTTCTTCTTTTCAAATGTAGGGATTTATAGCTATAAACTTCTCTTAGAGTAAAGCATGCACTGCATCCTATGAATTCTGAAGTGTTGTGTTTTCATCTTCATTCATCTTCAAAAATATTAGTATTTTCCACATGATTTCTTATTTAATACACTGATTATATGAGTTTATAAATATCCACATATTTTTTTTTGCAGCTTTTCTCCTCTTATTTGTTTTAAAGTTTGTCACTTTGCAGTCAGAGAAGATACATTACATGATGTCTACCTTTTAAAATGTATTCAACCTTGTTTTTTATCTAACATATGGTCTACTGTGGAGAGTACACCATGGACACTTGAGAAGAAAATAGACTCAAACAGAGTTCATAGTTTCAAAATAATCACTTCAGATAATTTTTGCCATACAATTGTTTCCTAAATGGGGAGACAGATTCCTGGCACTTCCTAGTTATGCCATATTCTCTGATATCACTCTGTTGATGTATTAGTCCATTTTCACACTACTGATAAAGACATACCTGAGACTGGGTAATTTACAAAGAAGAGACTTAATGGAGAACTCACAGTTCTATGGCTGCGGAAGCCTCACAATCATTGCAGAAGGCAGGGAGGAGCAAGTCACATCTTATGTAGATGGTGGCAGGCAAAGAGAGCGTGTGTAGGGAAACTCCCATTTTTAAAGCCATCAGTCTCCTGAGACTTATTCACTACCACAAGAACAGCACAGAAACACCTGCCTCCGTGATCCAGTTACCTCCCACCAAGTCTCCCTCCCACATACATGGGAATTCAAGATGAGATTTGAGTAGGGACACAGCCAAACCATGTCATTCCACCCCTGACCGCTCCCAAGCCTCATGTCCTCATATTTCTAAACCAATTATGCCTTCCCAAAAGTCCCCCAAGAGTCCACAGTCCAAAGTATTATCCAAGACCCACCCCTGCAGCAAACTTCTGTCTGGGCATCCAGGTATTTCCATAAATCCTGTGAAATCTAGGCAGAGGTTCACAAGCCTCAATTTTTTTACTTCTGTGCACTCACAGGCTCAACAACATGTGGAAGCTGCCAAGGCTTGGGGCTTGAACCCTCTGAAGCCACAGCCTGAGCTCTATATTGGCCCATTTCAGCCATAGCCAGAGTGGCTGGGATGCAGGGCAGCAAGTTCATAGGCTGCACACAGCACAGAGACCCTGGACCAGCCCATGAAACCCCATTTTCCTTCTAGGCCTCAGCGCCTATGATGGGGGAAGCTCCTGTGAAGTCCTCTGGCATGCACTGAAGACATTTTCCTCATTTTCTTGGGGATTAGCATTCAGCTCCTTGTTACTTATGCAAATATCTGCAGCTGGCTTGAATTTTTTCTCAGAAAATGGAGCTTTCTTTCCTATCGCATTGTCAGGCTGCAAATTTTCCAAACTTTTATGCTCTGCTTCCCTTATAAAACTAAATGCCTGTAATAGCACTCAAGTCACATCTTGAATACTTTGCTGCTTAGAAATTTCTTTTACCAGATACCCTAAATCATCTCTCTCAAATTCAAAGTTCCACAAAACTCTAGGGCAGGGGTAAAATGCTGCCAGTGTCTTTGCTAAAACATAACAAGAGTCACCTTTGCTCCAATTCCCAAAAAGTTTTTCACTTCCTTCAGAGACTAGCCCAGCCTGGGCTTTATTGTTCATATTGCTAACAGCGTATGTCTCTAGGGAGTTCCAAACTTTCCCACATTTTCCTGTCTTCTTCTGAGCCCTCCAAATTGTTCCAACTTCTTTTTTTTTTCTTTTTTTTAAATTTCTTCAATTTTTTAAATTGCATTTTAGGTTTTGGGGTACATGTGAAGAACATGCAAGATTGTTGCATAGGTACACACATGGCAGTGTGATGTGCTGCCTTCCTCCCCATCACCTATATCTGGCATTTCTTCCCATACTATCTCTCCCCAACTCCCAAACTCCTGCTGTCCCTCCCCTATTTCCCCCCTACAGGCCCCAGTGTGTGATGCTCCCCTCCCTGTGTCCACGTGTTCTCATTGTTCAACACCTGCCTATGAGTGAGAACATGCGGTGTTTGATTTTCTGTTCTTGTGTCAGTTCGCTGAGAATGATGGTTTCTAGGTTCATCCATGTCCCTACAAAGGACACAAACTCATCATTTTTGATAGCTGCATAGTATTCCATGGTGTATATGTGCCACATTTTCCCTGTACAGCCTATCATCAATGGGCATTTGGGTTGCTTCCAGGTCTTTGCTATTGTAAACAGTGCTGCAATGAACACTCGTGTGCATGTGTCCTTATAGTAGAACAATTCATAACCTTTGGATATATACCCAGTAATGGGATTGCTGGGTCAAATGGAATTTCTATGTTAGGTCCTTGAGGAATCACCACACTGTCTTCCACAATGGTTGAACAAATTTACACTCCCACCAATGGTGTAAAAGTGTTCCTATTTCTCCACATCCTCTCCAGCATCTGTTGTCTCCAGATTTTTTAATGATCTCCTTTCTAACCGGCATGAGGTGGTATCTCAATGTAGTTTTGATTTGCATTTCTCTAATGACCAGTGATGATGAGCATTTTTTCATATGTTTGTTGGCCTCATGTATGTATTCTTTTGTAAAGTGTCTCTTCATGTCCTTTGCCCACTTTTGAATGGGCTTGTTTGTTTTTTTCTGGTAAATCTGTTTTAGTTCTTTGTAGGTTCTGAATATCAGCCCTTTGTCGGATGAGTAAACTACAAAAATGTTTTCCCATTCTGTTGGTTGCCGATTCACTCTAATGAATGTTTCTTTTGCTGTGCAGAAGCTGTGGAGTTTGATTAGGTCCCATTTGTCTATTTTGGCTTTGTTACCAATGCTTTTGGTGTTTTGGTCATGAAGTCCTTGCCTACGCCTATGTCCTGAATGGTTTTCCCGTTTTTTTCTAGGGTTTTTATGGTCTAAGGCCTTATGTTTAAGTCTTTAATCCATCTGGAGTTAATTTTAGTGTAAGGTGTCAGGAAGGGGTCCAGTTTCTGCTTTCTGCACATGGCTAGCCAGTTTTCCCAACACCATTTATTAAACAGGGACTCCTTTCCCCATTGCTTGTTTTTGTCAGGTTTGTGTTCCAACATCTGCCTATTACCAAGTTCCAAAGTTGCTTCCACATTTTCATCCTTTCAGTAGTGCCCCGCTCTACTGGTAGCAATTTACTGTATTAGTCTGTTTTCAGGCTGCTGATAGAGACACACCTGAGACTGTACAATTTTCAATGGAAAGAGGTTTAATGGGGAACTCATAGTTCCACATGACTGGGGAAGCCTCACAATGTAATCAACTTGGAGGAGTTTAATGATTTGCCCAGATTGATAGGACAGCTGGGTGGTTAAACATGTTATAGATACATTGCTAGAAAACCTCTTCATTTCACAACTAAAATAAACTGAGACTAAAAAGGATATACCTTAAATTCCAGGTAGTTTTCCTGTTTGTTTTCAGAAAAAAAAATGGATATTGGAAAAATAAAACAACTTATTTTATTTTGTTATTATAATTACATAATTGGTCATATTTTATATCAAACAGTCTAGGATGAAAAGAAGCTGCTAAAATGAATGTTTGCATGTTTTTGAAAGAAAATTTACTTTTAGTAGATACTAAATATTTATAAACATTAGGCTAAATGTAATTTTAAATTGTGATAGTTTGCAATAACACATTTTTACCTCGTGGGATTATAAAACCTTAAAATACTGCAGTTTTCTATAAGGGTATTTTTTAAATCTCTAAAGAACCATACAAAATGTGATGAAGTTGCCATGGAAATTAGGTAATAAAAACAACAGTTATCTATTATTTATTCATAAGGCTTACATAATTATAAGCACATTTTATTTCCATGTTTTTAGTAATTTATCTGTAATTTCCTCTTACAATTACTTCAACTTTTAATCCTAGACTATTTTTGTCATTAACTAACTAATATTGGGTCTTTGGCTAACTTTCCTATTTCCAATTATGTGTTGCTGTACAACTGATAAGAAGTTATATATAAGAAAAAAAATTATATTCCATGGTCAAGGAAAAATGAAAGAAAATTTTTTGAAAACTGGATTTAAGCAAAAAGTAAAAGTAATCAGTATTTATAGTTATACTTTATTAATAAAAAACTTTTTTGTATAGTGCTTCTTTATATGAACTGAAGTATTTTCATAGCTGTTTTTCTAATACCAGAATCTACCAAATAAGAAAATGCTTCGGAAATCATTACTTTATATTTTACTATAGCAATTGATAATTATTTCTAGGTAGATGCACTAACACAATAAAACATTCCTGGCTTATTAAATCCTAAGGGCTCCTAATCCGGTCCAAAAACATGTTTTGTTCTACCATGAAATAGCTGGTACAACATATATATTTTCATATTTTCATATTGAATTAATATGTATACTTATACAATAGAGTTAAATTATATAAGGTTATTCTATAAATAGGTGGCAGAAAAAAGTGGTAAGAAAAAATGTTTTGGGTTACTGAAACCTGTAATAATGACTGATTGATCATTGTAATAAAATGTATAAGCCAATTACTAAAATGTTACTTAGCCTGTATAATAGAATATAGTTCAGCTTAGATGACCCAAGTCACCACAATAGAAATTAATGAGCTCTCACTCATTTTTTAAATCTCAGCCCATTCACATATTAGAATTGTTTCAAGATAAAGTCAAGTCCCTCTATTTAAGAATCCTGTAGCACTTTGAAAAGTATATACCTGGGGATAGCTTCCTGCAACAAATGGAACTGTGGACATTTTTAGGGTGACAATGCTTTTGAAAAAATAAAATACCCCCGAATAACAGATGAATAGCCCCTAGATCTGAATTTACATGGGCTAAGCTTGAGTACCACTAGAACACTCACAATATTAATTCTTAAAAGCCTTTAGATATATTTAATGGGCCTTGATTTGAAATGCAGTTATCACATAATATTCTAAATATGGACTCTAGCATCATTAATTATTCCATTCATTTATATTTTTAAAATAAAACCATGCACACAAGTATAGCCTTTAAATTGGACTGAAAATTCATATTTTATTAATAATAATTCATTATATTAGTTCCATCATAATACATAATTTCAAAACAAAAAACATGGCTTCTGGCTTTTGCATGGGTTGCAGAAATTTGAAGAGAACTCCTCAACCTCCTGAACAATAATAATAAAAAAAGAACAGGATGTAAAGGCTATCTGGCTGCAACATCTGTCACTTCCATGATCGCTGGGGTTGACTCAGCTGATCTGGCTGGCTAGGCAGATGTCCCTTTCCTCCCTCACAGCAGCTTCAGGAGGGAATGGACATGGATCTGTGCTCCCCTGCCAGAACCTCAAAACAAGCTCTCAAGAAAAAAAAACAAGCATAATTCTCAAAAATATAACTTTTGTGAACACATCAGAGACCACATGTTACAGGACAGCTGAGTATAAAACAGAAGGAATGACAAGTACTCTCAAGCCAGGATGGCTCAGCCCTGGTAGGAGGAGGAGGACTTGGCTACAATACAATATATGTGCATGTGTGTATATGTGTGTATAATACACACATATACACACATGCACATATATTGTTTTGTAGCCAAGTATATGGGTATATATGTATACATGTGTGTATACATATATACACATGTGTGTGTATTTATGCACATATGTGTACATAATGTATATCTGTATACATTATATATGTATATAATAGATATATGTATATGTGTGTATAAATGTATACATAATAGATATACATATATATGTGTATATATAATAGATTGCTACCAGTCAGAAGAGTTCAGAACATATATATGTGTATATATATCTATATAATATATGCATATATGTCTATATGTGTGTATATGTATGTGTATGTACATAAAATAGATTGCTATCAGTCAGAAGAGTTCAGAACATATATATGTGTACATATGTCTATATAATATATGCATATATGTATATGTGTATACATATATGTATATATATAATAGATTGCTACCAGTCAGAAGAGTTCAGAACATATACATGTGTATATATATCTATATAATATACATATATATGTATGTGTATGTACATGTATATGTGTATATATAATAGATTGTTACCAGTCAGAAGACTTCAGAACATACATGTGTGTATATATATCTCTAAAATATATGCGTGTGTGTGTGTGTGTGTGTGTGTGTATGCATATATATATAATAGATTGCTACTGGTCAAATGGTGACTAACATGTGAGTGGAGAACCCCTAGAATCATAAACACAGGGAGGCTTGATCTTTTTGGCTTTTCTGCCCAGACCTCACTGGGAAAGCTTGGAAACAGAGCAAAGCTTTTAAAATTATGAGAATGAATTGTTTATAACATAAAGGCATACTTTATTTGAAGCAAACAGTAATTAAAATTAACCAGGCAGAAAAGGTACTTTGGACATGTCTAAATGTGACTCCTGAGAACCTTAAGAAGAAACTGGAGGAAACATTTCATTAAAATGGAGGAATAGTCCACTAATCTGAAAGCCAAGTGTCCAGGTAACAGAAGATCTGATAAAGGAGAGAAGAAAAGGACATCTCCACATCTCCAGGACAGCCTAGAGACCAATCAGTACAGATGAGAGCAGAAGGATAGTGCATTTCCAGGTCACATGCCACATGGACAAAAGTGCAAATGATTTTCATATTTCAAGGAAATTCATGGCTTAAGAGTTTGGGAGGAAAATTAGTGATAAGTACTTACCAACTAAGCAAATTTTTTTTAAAGAAATTAGTAACTGCAGGGGAAAAATATGTTGTAGAAAGAAAATTTAGTTATGAAATATATTATGGCTGAGCTGAAAACAATATTTTGAGAACATAAATATAAACACAGGATACTGATTTAATCCAAAATTGTGTTAGTCTTAAACACAATTAGTTTATATCTATAAATTTTCTTAAAATTTATAAATATGAACAGATAATACTGATTTAATACAAAATTGTGTTGGTTTTGAGATTAACGAGAAGTATGTGAGTGTGCGTAATAAATGCTGTGATATAAATGGGTAAAACACCCATTTTCCCATTAAAAATACAACATCTAAAATGTATATATTAAGAAATATCAATATAAGCAGATATTTAGAAGAACGAAAGTCAGTACCATGATAAATAGGTAACAGAATTGAAAATAATTTTCCCTGGAAAGTAGATTTTGTTGTGAAGTGAGGTTTCAAAGATAAACACTGACACACGGTGAGTAGTGGCAAGAACAGATTTTAATCGGTAATATCCTATTGCAATAGCGAAAAGAATCCAGCATGAACGGAACTCAACTTCAAATTGTACAGTGGTGACTGGGTATTTTAAAGGGAGATAAAGGATTTGAAAGTGAAAAATCACAAAATGCAGGAAGGGCATTTTGGTCTATGTGAAACTCACCTGGGTTTGCTAACTGGCACATACAAAATTCAGGCTCTGTAGTCCCACAGAGGCTGGAAGCCAGGAGACTGTGTTCTGGAGATGGCTGAAACAAACAGTAAATTCTTTTGGCAAACTTGAGATCTTTTGTTTGATTTCAGTCAGGCACTTTAAAGGGGGCTAGTGTCATCCTAGGGATGTGGTTTTGAGCTATTAGAAATAATATCAGTGTGTGTTCAAGTCTTTCTAGACCACAGTTAACAAGTCTATTCAAGAACTGGGCTCAGAGGTCTTTGGCCAGAGTGAAATCAGGGAGAATATTTGTCAGAGTTGAAGAAGCAGGTGCTTTTTGTTTTTATTAGCATTCTAATACCATCTAGATTTATTTAAATGTGTAGTTTTAATAAAAATTCGATTCAAGAAATCAGTAAGAAAAGTGAAGCTTTTCACCATAAAACATAGAATAAAAAAGAAAAAAAGTGAAGCTTTTGGTTCACTCAAAAGTTTGGAAGTATGCCCGTATGCTAAGATGAAAAGACCTTATCTTCTCTTCAACTCCCATTATTTCACATTTACCTTCCATCTCTTCTAGCCCCAATCTGTGAGAATTGGCAAGCTTATTTGAGCAGAATCTGAGATGTTGATTGCACACTGTTTTGCTAGTGGGCATAGGCACTGAGAACTAAGAATCTGCTTTTCCTCTCTTTCTTTCTTTTTTTTTTATAATTTAAAATCAGTTTTATTTGCCAAATATTATCACATACACACAATACATAAAGACATATAGACATACAAATAAACAGACAGAAGCGAATCTTATAGCTTTCATAGAGAATTTTCATTCGCCAATTTCCAAATAGTTTTTCTTTTTCCCATTCAAATGATCAATTTTCCAACTACCTGTTTCTTGACTTAAGCAACTGTTAGCTAGTCAAAACTAAATTTGCATTTTTAAAGGGATGATTCTTACGTGAAATGAAGTAGAACATTTTTAACTCATAAGCATAAATCTGAGTTGCCAGACCTAAATATTGTACCATCATTTGCTCAAACCAAAA
>NW_016107693.1:1734747-1746395 GCF_001604975.1 Cebus imitator | reverse complement strand
ATTAATGATTGCCTAGGGCTAGGAAGTGTGGGGGAAAAGGGGGTGAGAGAGAGAGCTAAAGGGTATGGGGTTTATTTTTGAGGTGATGAAAATGTTCTAAAATTGATTGTGATGATAGTTGCACAACTCTGTGAATACACTAAAAATCATTGAGTTGTACACTTTAAGTGGATGAAGTATAGTATGTGAATTGTATATCTCAATAAAGCTGCTAAAAATGCAAACAAATAAAAATAAAAAATAAAAAAAAGATTTCAAAATATCTAGCTAAAAGCCAGAAAAGTATATCTTAGAAACCAATTTAGTTCAATAAGCAATCTTTTAAACTTACCTACTATTTCTTAGCTAAATTTACTGAGTTCAGGGTGGAGCCAATTAAAGAACAGGGCAAAGAATGCATTCTCTATACAGTAACTCAGCATAGGTAACCCTGAAAAAGAAGTAAGCCTACTTTACCTGATGGCCGACCTTTTATAAACAGTTCATCCAGGATAACTTTATTTTAGCCTTTAGGATTAGCTAGTAACTAAGCCAGAAACTTGGCATATTATTTTTCTTATCAATTGGTCACTTATAATTCTTACTTGGCTTTTATAAAGTGTCTTCTCAAAGAGGGAATAAAAATATTGAACTGTTCATGTCCTTTGTAGGGACATGGATGAACCTGGAAACCATCATCCTCAGCAAACTGACACAAGAACAGAAAATCAAACACCGTATGCTCTCACTCATAGGCGGGTGTTGAACAGTAGGAACACATGGACACAGGGAGGGGAGCATCACACACTGGAGTCTGCTGGGGGGAAATAGGAGAGGGACAGCAGTGGGTGGGGAGTTGGGGAGAGATAGCATGGGGAGAAATGCCAGATACAGGTGATAGGGAGGAAGGCAGCAAATCACACTGCCATGTGTGTACCTATGCAACAATCTTTCATGTTCTTCACATGTACCCCAAAACCTAAAATGCAATAAAATATGTATATATTGAAATCTTTTTAGAAGATTTTGCACATCAACAGGCATCTCTGGGTTAACCTATTTAAGGAGCCTTATTTTTTAAATGCACTTCTTAAAGTGCAGTGTTTTTCATTTGAAACATCCACTGTACTTTTAAATTATTTTTAATAAGACTTTGCTATTTCTGTGTTTGCAGCTTCTGGGACCCAATGCATATACATGTATAGGTAGACATTACCACAAGTTGGAGTAGTCAGTTCTTCAGAAACAAAGAACCCTGTTTTTATATTGAATCTTGGCTTTGGCTCTCAGACCCACTTGATCAATTTAGCCAGTGATGTTTCCCTATCTAAGCATGCATGAAAAAGAAACAAAAGGAATAGAACACAAAAATATCTGTGAATTTCCTAAAGCCACAGTTCATACCTGCCACAGTATTGCCATTTACTACCAGTTTCTATCTGACTCAGACATCTGAAGCCTTTAACTGGATCCAAGCCAGTTAATTATCAGATCTAATCTGATCCTGGATCTAGTTTGGTTTCTACAATGACTTCTGAACCCAGTTTGGTTAAAAAATAGTTGTTCAAATAGATTTAGATAGCCAAAAACACAAATCCATAGAGTTTCAGAATCTGAGTAAAAACTAACTCATGATCCTTAACTGATATGAAAGAACAATGAACACAATGGGCTCAGTAGGTACATTGCTTGATCACTTAATGTTCCTGGGGATGGTGGGAAGCTCCACTTTGGGGCCCATTTCTGATGCCGTTAAAATAAAAACTTTCCAGGTGCAGTGGCTGACACTTATAATCCCAGCACTTTGGGGGGCCAAGGTGGGAGAATCATGTGAGACCAGGAGTTCAAGACCAGACTGGGCAACAGTCTTGGTGCTACAAAAATAATAACAAAAAAAAAATTAGTCATGTATGGTGGCACACACCTGCAGTCCCAACTATTCAGGAGGCTGAAGCAGGAGCATTACGTGAACCCAGGAGGTTGAGGCAGCAGTGAGTTATAATCATGCTTCAGCCTGGGTGACCGAGTGAGATCCTGTCTGCAAAACAAAAAACTTTAGACAAATTAAATTTAATATAGTTTAACTGAGCAAAGAACAATTCAGGAATTAAGAATCTACTTTTTAAATTTTATTTTACTTTATAATCCAATGCGATGCACACTTGGGTGAGACCAGGCAAGCATCGTTTCCTGAGTGTCTGAGATAGGCTCTCCAAATTTTTCTATGTGGATAATACAATTTACAAACTGCTCCGGAGTTTCTAAGTGGTCTGATTAGGAAGCCAATCTTAAGTGCTTACAATTTAAGTTCTTTTTTCTTTTAGAAATGACTTAAAGATGGTGAGTTTTAAATATTTTCACTGTTGTTCTTTGAAACTCCATTCTCCAATTGTTATTTGCATACATAGCTCTCTTAGAAAAAAATTCCTGAGACCAGGAGAAGTGAACACATCTTTTAGGCAGCAATACCTGTCTTAAACCCATATATATGGCCATGTGGCCATTATTTGTAGTATGATGTCAGCCTCAGCAACTGAGTTGTTATAGTTTCTTCTATTGCATAGAGCTGAGAAAAGTCTTACTTATACAGGTAAAGCTAAAAATGATACTAATCTGTTTCTTGCTCTCTCTCTCTCTAGGTCTCTCTGTTTCTCTTCTTCCCAGTTCTGTTTACACTTTCAAAAGACACTTCAAGCCAACACATCTGGGAGTTTGAAGAACAATGGTAAATTTTTATTTTTAAAATACACTAGAATCCCTAGCTCTCAAATAATGGCTTCTATTTATTTTTTTACCAATTAAGTGTTATGTGATAATACTTAGCTTTTAATATTAAAACTGCTATATGATTTTATCATCAGGTGATGTATTTTGCAACTATGTATTTTGCTTTGATGACATCAAAAACAATAAAGTAGATAGATGCATGTGTCTAAATTTTATGTAAGTATGTTACATGTGTATTCACAACAGTAAACTTGCTTGCACAATTTTCACTGAGCAGATTTGCAGATCTGGTTTTTATTTTTTGAGACAGAGTCTTGCTCTGTCACCAGGCACAAGGCTGGAGTGCAGCGGAACGATCTTGGCTCACTGAAACTTCCACCTGCCGGGTTCAAGCAATTCTGCCTCAACCTCCCAAGTAGCTGGAACTACAGGTGCACGCCACCACGCCCAGCTAATTTGTGTATTTTAGTAGAGGTGGGGTTTTACTATGCTGGCCAGGATGGTCTCAATCCCCTGACCACGTGATCGGCTAGCCTCAGCCTCCCAAAGTGCTGGCATTACAGGTGTGAGCCACTGCACCCCGCCTGGTCTGATTTTTTTAAATGAAAATTTTCACATCTCTACTTCCAAAAACAAAGACACATTTGTAAGATATTAAAATATATCCACTGGGTTGCCTTTATTCTGCAGTCTATCCTACAGGCTTATATGTATGTGTGTGCCTGTTATTCTCCAATTGGTTAATTAATTTATGTAAGTATTAACTGATGTAGCCCAATTACATTTGAAATGCAAAAAAAAAAAAAAAATGTGAAATGCTTGATGCACTTCCATCACATTCTATGTTTAAAATCACTAAGCTTTTCCTATTGCCAGATTAAACTTTGGTACTAAAAACTACAAAACAGAGAATACGTTTAAGGAGAGCTATGATCTATATTTTACTTTCATTTTAAAATATGTACTTTTTCCTTAGTTTTTTCAAGATTCTTATCAGAGTTTGCCTTTATTTCAGGCTGCCCAGAACATAAAAATTTCATAATTATATTATTCCCTTTCCCAAGAAAGCAAATTATCCAAAACTAACATAATAATACTTTTCCATGGCTCGTGTTAAAATTAAAGCAATACATGTAAAATCAGAAACCCTATGAAATGATAATCTTTTGTTGGAATTCCCATTTGGAAGAAGCAAAAGATAGAGGGAGGCATAAATATTTTCTACTAGATGTGTTAAGTTGAAAGACTCAGTTGGGACTGAACTCCCAGGTTTCACTGCCTTATTCTTTCCTCTTATGTACGCTTATATTTCACTTTTCAAACGACCATAGCCTTTATACATACATACATATATGTCTACATACGTGTATATGCATATATGTGTATGGATATATATATGTATGTGCATATGTCTGTGTATATGTATGTGTGTATGTATATGTATATATCAGTTGCCAAGCAGGCTCCAATGAGCATTAACAGGTCTTCCGTAAACTTGCCTGCTCACATTACGAGTTAACTAATTAGGCTATTTTTTAGAATGCACACATGAATGGAATTGAGTTTTCAGGCTTCAGAAAATATAATTATTTTCAACCAAGAAGCAACAGAACACACCATAAAGGTGGATGGGGGAATCTCATAGTTTACAGAGGTTATGAGGAACAGATAGCTCAAAGAGAAACTGAGAAAAAACTTAAAAATAGGTAAGATGAGAGTCAAAGAGAGATATTTTTCTCTTTTGCATACTATTTTGTGTGTGCAGAAAAACATTGAAGTTACAATGAAATCTTTATAAGGGCAAAATTATAGCGCTTAATATAGATGAGAAGGCAAATATCAGTTTCAAATACTTTAAAATGATATGTATATGCCCATTTCAGTTATGTCAGACTTAGTGAGTTCTGGAAATACTTCTCATAAATTGCAGAACAGGTATTAACATAATTAAAGTCTAGCATATAGGGAATCAACAGATTTGTGGACCCTGATAGGTTAATAATCTTTAAAAACAACCAACCAAGCAACCACAAAAATCTCTTAACACAGGCAAGTATAGAAGTCACCATAAATTTGGCAGAATTTTTTTGTGTGTCAAGAGTCCACCTAGACCCTCTGAAAAATTTTAGATAGCAGGAGTTAAACTGATAATTTTTTAAGTACATATGTTAATGTTGTTTGCAGAGCTATTTCAAAAAATAGCAATGCATTAGGCTGATTTATTTTATATACTATGAAATAATTCATTAAAATTATGTAAAATATGTGGCATCCAGGGATCAACAAAAGAAAATCAGGAGGAAATTATATTTTTATAAGAAGTTATATCTTGTTTTATTCCAAGGTTTTTACTTATGCAATTACTGGGAGCAAATCTGAATTTCAAAAGTCACATGGTCGGGAAAGAAGCCTCAGAGGCAGGATGGAATTCCACAGCCACAAGATGAAGGAGTTGCTCACACATGGAATTTCTTTTCTCTACTTCAGGGATGTATACAGTTCAATGGGATCAGGGGTGTTTCTGAACTGAGAAATATGAGGAAAATTTATGTTTGACACTTCTGGGTTAAGCACACAAAAACCTCCCTTATAATTGTTTCTGGAAACAAGTAGGAATCTTAAAGAATTTTAGAAAGGAAGCAGTAAAATTCTTCGTTTTCAAAGACAACAGAACTTTTATATAGAAAATCAGCAGCGGGGGGTGGGGAGTTGCGGAGAGATAGCATGGGGAGAAATGCCAGATATAGGTGATGGGGAGGAAGGCAGCAAATCACACTGCCATGTGTGTACCTATGCAACAATCTTGCATGTTCTTCACATGTACCCCAAAACCTAAAATGCAATAAAAAATAATAAAAGAAAAAAAAAAGAAAAGAAAAAAGAAAATCACAAGGAATCTAGAAACATCTCTTTGAACTATGTTATTTTAGTAAGGGTGTTGAATTATAATCAATTTTTAAAAAGCAAACAGGGTAAAAGACTTATATCCTGTTAAAAAGTCAATATGCAAACAGCAAAAAACAAAAACAAAAAAAATCTCAATGTGTTAGTTAACAGGATAATGCATATTAAACCGTAATGACCACTATAATGACAAACATGACCAAACATTGGCAAGGAACACTCAAATCCCACCCTTCCAACTGTTTGAAAATGTACCATAAATTGCTGTTAATTATAGTTGCCCCTTAATGATGTAGAACATTAGAATTTATTAGAACTCATTCCTCCTATTTAGCTGTACTTTTATATCCATTAACCAATATTTGACCATTCCTCCCTCCCACCCCCCACATTTCTCCACTTCTAGTAACTATTATTCTATTCCCAACTTCCTTGAGATCAATATTTTTTAAGGTACCTTATCTGAGTGAGAATGTGCAGTATTTATTTTTCTGTACCTGGCTTATATCACTTAACATAGCATGTTCCAAGCTCATTCATTTTTGCCACAAATAACATAATTTCATTCTGTTTTATGGCCAGATTGCATTCTATTGTGTATACACATGTTTTCTTTATCAATTTTATCTATTCATCTGTTAATGTACACTTAGGTGGATTTCATATCTCGGCTATATTGAATAATGTTGCAATATAACTCTCTGAGTGTCTGTACATGATATACACCTCCAGTATTGGAAACGATGCAAATGTGAAATACGTAGTGTGAAGAATTGGCACAATGTGTGAAGGCCCAGAACTTGTGTAGGATTTAATCATTTGTCAGGGGAGATTTCTTGCATTTTTCATCTACATTTTCACTTTTATGATTTTCAAAACAGTCATTGCGCTTTTATTTGGAGAGTGGTTGCTACAAATTTTGCAAGTACGTGGTGTCCATGTGAAAGTCTGGTTACAGCTAGACTATTGCAATTAAATGATTTTCTGCTTTCAGGGCATCAATGATAATTGAGTTTTAAATTATTATCTTTCCCCATTAAGTAGCCTCAAACACTTAACTTATCACAGCCTTTTTACGAAGAAATGATTTCACTGATCTCTTCCATTATTCCGTAACTAATACAGTAAGAAGAAATATTTGGCTTCCCTAATACCAAAACCATATTAGTCAAGGTTCTCTAGAGAGACAAAAACAACAAGATTTATGTATAGATATAGGAGGGGAATTAATTAGGGGAACTGGCTTATGTGATGATGATAGCTAAATCCCATGATAGGCCATCAGCAAGCTGGGGACCCTGGGATGCTGATAGCCAAGTCCAAAGCTCTCAGATCCAGAAAAGTCAATGATATAACTCTTATCCCAAGGGAGAAAGCCTCGGGATCTGGAGGGTTGTTTGTGCAAGTTCTGGAGTCCAAAGGCTGGCAAGTCTGGAGTTCTGATGTTAAAAATAGCAGAGTGAGTGTGTCCCAGCCCTCAGAGAAGATAATTTGCCTTCAGTATTTATCTCCCTGGGCCCCCATCTGATTAGAAGTTGCCCATCAACACTAAGGGCTGATTTTCCCCACCTAGTCCACTCAGACTCACACAATCATCTTCTCTGGAAACACCCTCACAAACATGCCTCAAATAATGCTTTACCAGGTTTCTGGGTATTCCTTAATCCAGTCAAGGTGATACTTAAAATTAAGTCCACAAGTCTATTCCTTGTCAACATGGCACCCATACACATCTTTTAAAACCATACTTAATTTCCAAATAAAGACAATAACAAGGCCGGGTGTGGTGGCCCAGGCCTGTAATCCCAACACTTTGGGAGGCCAAGGCGGGTGGATCACGAGGTCAGGAGTTCAAGACCAAACTGGCCAACATGGTGAAACTCCATCTCTACTAAAAAATACAAAAATTAGCTGGGCATGGTGGCTCATGCCTGTAATCTCAGCTACTTGGTAGGCTGAGGTAGAAGAATTGCTTGAACTGGGACCCAGGAGGCAGAGGTTGCAGTGAGCGGAGATCGCACCACTGCACTCCAGCCTGGGTTACAAAGCAAGACTCATTTTCAAAAAAAAAAAAAAAAAAAGACAATAACAAGGTAATATTTCTTCCTGACATCATGTGCCTAACATAATGCAACTATCCTGCATACAAATGAAAACACATCAGTCCCTTCCCCCAAATTTTGGCATTCAAGATTTCAACATTCATCTATCAAAAGTGTTATTTTCAGGAGTTTAAACATTTAGGACTTCAGACTTCAGGGATTTTCATCTTTCTGGATTTCGACATTAAGGGACTATGATGTTCAGAATTGTGCCTCTCGAGAGGTACCACATGAATAAATGGATCAGATTATTACCCCTGTACTGGGATTAATTTCTGGCATTTTCTTCACCATTTACCATTTACCTGAGTTCTCCTGCGAGATTGAACTTCCACTGCCAACAGTGGCAGCTGGATTAGCAAAACAACTTTCACTGACTTTCTTTCTTTGATTTTAACCCCCTCACTTTCTTATTTACATTTACTCCAAAATAAACTACATCTGCATTCAGTTTTTATCCCAGAGTCTGCCTCTGTCATGACCCCAACCAAGGAAGCACGTATTTCTTAAATCTTTACCAACATGTCATATTAGAAGATTGTCATGTGAAAATCACTAGCTAATTGTAAAACCTTATAGAAAAATTCAATTTGAGATGTACATCTGGTCTTGCTAAGTGGAGAATTTAGTCCAGAAGGAGCTAGTACTCTGGACTTTTAAACATTGTAGTTTATTTATCTGTCTAATGAGCACATAGATGCATTATTCAAATGTCTCAGAATTAAAGCTGAAATTGCACTTCTTTTTTTCCAGGTTCTCACGCAAAGGTTTATAGGTAACTAAAATTCATATTCTCTATAGTTAATATTTCAAACTGAAAACCTTATTGCCTAACTTGATCTTAATACTATATAAGTGCTCAGAAATTTGAACAAATTTTTGAGAATATCCAGTTCAATATAATATATTTTCTGGTTTATACATTACATTGAATATATAAACTGTGTAAACTTTGTAGAGATTGAATCAGGAAAACCTAGAAAATGTCTTCTTCCATGAATATCAGGCTTTGGTTTGCTGATTCTGTGTTCATTACTCTCAGGTCCTAATAGCTAACTGTGGTCTCCCCAGTTGAACGAAGAATTAGCTGAAGCCAATACAAGGACTGCATTAAAGTTAAGAAAATTAATTAGGTGGTGCTGACAAAACAGACACAAGGAAAGGACAACAACCTCCTTTCAATTTCATAAACACTTGTACATGGCAAGATTTACTAGCCAGAGACATATTTTTCTTTAAATAACATTATAGCTTTAAGATTTGGAAGGATTTGGGTTTCATCTGATTTGTAATTGATAAGCCTGGAACAGATAGTTGGAATTGTAATCATTAAGAGTACATGTACTGAGGAGAATTGCTGGGTTTCACTCCCAAGTGAAACTTTTGCTTTTCACCTTTACTATTTTGGGCAATGTATTTACCCTATGATAACCCATTTTTTAACTATCTGTAAAATAATGATATAATGAGTTGCGTAAGGACTACAAATCATGACTACTAATTATTTAAAATAATACCTTATTTCTGCCAGGTGGGCCAGTAGCTGGAGATTCAGGGAAGACCCAATGTTTTAAGATTTTCTCTTGCTCAGAGGAGGTTAGTCTTTGTTCCATCCAGGCCTTCAACTGATTGGATGAGGCCCACCCACTTTAGGGAGGGCCGTCTGCTTTACTCAAAGTCTACCTATTTAAACATTAATCTCATTAGGTAGACTTTGAGTCTACCTATTTAAACATTAATCTCCAAAAACATGCTCACATAAACATCCAGAATAATGCTTGATGTCACATCTCTGCTCAGTCAAGTTGACAAATAACATTAACCATCACAACTACTTATATTCACGTTGTTGAAACTGTAAGGAAGGCAGAGCCTGATGCACACAGTATGACAGCAGTGATTTTATTGAGTGTGTGCCCATGTCATTTAAGCTTCATGAAAAGAGATTTTTCACTTTTTCATCACTTCCATGTTTTCAGGGCCTACCACATATGACATGCTCAGCAAAATAAAAATATTTTGACCAAAATAAATAAATAACTGGAAATAAAATAGCACTTGACTGTAGTGAATTCTTATAATTTTATGTTGCCTTCATATTCATTTCAAACACAGAAGCAAGGCTCAGTCACACTTGACACACTCCAGTTCCATATGACACGCAAAGAGCTCAAGCTGGTGGCCAGGGCTAAGAACGGAGAACCATCTCTCCCACCTAGCAGATTGGGTTCTCTGTTTTCCCATCATTGCTCTAAATGGACCATTCAGCCAGTCATTTGCCCTCAAACGTAAAGTGACCCACAGCCTGACCCTTATCTATACTGCTAATTGCCACGGGACTCCTTCTCTCTCTGCCTGACCCCTGTCTTGTGTGACCTGTGGCAGAGGACTGTCCTCCTGACTAAGTATGCCCTCCCTGCCCAGGATCTATAAGTGAAAACCTTTGAACTCGCTTCCTATTGTGATGGTGTCTTGAATTTAAACCTTTTGAGGAATCAGGGGCTAGCCTTGGTCGAGTTTTCCCTGGATGTGAGGTGGAGGGGGAGAAACGGTCAGGATCCCCATGCCAGAGGTGTGGTCACATAGGCATAAACTGGACACGGGTCAGAGAAAAGCCACATGGTGTCTGCCAGTATCACCAAGTTTTCTGTGTGAGGGACACCGGGCCATAGTCATGTATCAGAAAACTAATCATGAGATCATCTGCCAAGTCAAAGGAATATCTCAGGAAAGCATACCATCCACACTCAAGTCCAGCTCCCCTGCATTTGCCCTTAGGGCAGGGTTGCTGGCTTCTTTGGTACCAGAACCCCAATTGACCTGGGAGCTCTAGAAACACTGACATATAGTAACATTTAATATTTCAACATAGAAATAACAAAAAAATTAAAACGATAAAATAACATACCCTCAAAACATATTCAAATTTGTCAAGAAAATTAATAGCTATATTTATATTTAGCAGTGATGGAGGAGATAGTAATTATAAAATATGCCAAAAAATATCTGCACAGAAGTAGAACTTAGCAAATGATTAGTAACAATTTCAGTACTATTTGTAAACATTCCTGATAATTAAGTAAAAATAAGCTCAAGGCAAATTAAAATAGATAAAATTAATGATTCACGTGAAGAAAGTAAAATTTTAAGTTTACCAAACTTGTTGTTTATACATCCTTTTAAATGTCATGATGAAAACTGTTTCAGTCCATTTAGGCTGCAGTAATCCAACACCATGAACTGAATGGCTCATAAACAACAGAAATTTCTACAGGCTGGCATGTCCACGGTCAAGGAGCAGGCAGATTTGGTGTGAGGTAAGGGTCTGGTTCCTGGTTCATAGAAGTGTACCTTCTGGCTGTGTCCTCATACAGTAGAAGGGGTAAGGTAGCTCTCTGAAGCCTTTTTGCTTTTTAAATAAGGGCACTAATTCCATTCATGTGCGCTCGGCTTTACTGATCAAATCACCCTTCCCCCAAAATCTCCAGCTCCTAATACTATCGCATTGGTGATTAGATTTCAACATTTAAATTTTGGGAGGACATAAAAACATTCCATCCATAGCAATAATTACCGTTTACATTTTATTTAGACATATTTTGAGTTGGGATTCTATTCGCCCTACTTTCTAGAGGAATTTATTAATTACATGTGAAGGGTCAAAGAAAGGGAGAATTCCAGGGTGATTTCCATGTTTCTTGTTGGGCAGCCAGCTGAATGTAATGCCACTGACAGTATAGGGAATGCAAATGTTGCAAGAAATAGAATGCACTTAGTTTTTCACTTGTTGAAGGTGAAATACTTTTAAAGATAGCCAAATTGAAAAAGTCCACCTGCCTCTTAAATGTTCAAAAGTTGTATAGTATTTAGTTAAATAAATATCAAAGCTATTCCAAAATAATGGAATAGAGGTTCTAGAAATTAAAGGATTCATAA
>NW_016107693.1:1711189-1728107 GCF_001604975.1 Cebus imitator | reverse complement strand
AAAATAAATGGGAAAAAAAAAAAAATAAAAAATAAAAAATAAAAAAAACAACACCTATATGTGCTGTTACATAAGTTATATTGTTATGTTCAACTTACACAATAAGAACTTGGCCAAACCAGAGTGGATTTGACTTTCTAGGACAGATTCATTTTGTAATTTTAATAAAAGCCATGAAAGCCATAAAAAAAATCTTTTGCTACTGCCTCCCTATTCCCTTCTCAAGACAATACTACCAAACAGGCTTATTTCCTAAAAGTCATTTCAGTCCTTGGCTTATGAGAGCTCTTCTTCACATATTCAAGACTATGGAGACTTCCCATCCTCATTGCAACTCTTTGAAGGTTAATCAAAATGCATCTTTTTCACAACACAAATTCAGTTTTTTTTAATAGCCTCTCTTTGGACAAAATTACTATCAAGGTTCATTCCTCACTGGAAGCCTGTTAAATGAGCACAGCACTGTTTTTTAGCAGCAAGACTGAAGATTCAGCAGCATACCAGGACAAAAGTGTTGGTCTAAGATTTTTCCCAGAAATTATGCAAATGTTGCATGCCCCCTTTATATCTGCAAAGCGAAATCTATGTTTCTTATAATGGTGCACACATAATTTTGTGGCATTTAGTTTGGAAAAAAATTGAACAGTCACAATTCATTACTTCATGCCTTTTCCTGAGACAGGATAAAATGTTTATGAAATATATTGTGTTAGGCTTCTTCAGTCCTATGAAGGGAAGTTTGGACAAGTGTTTTCTGGCAGAAATGCACCTTATTTTCATCATAAAATACATTTAGTCATCAGCTTTAATGGAACTTACCTTTCTTCATTTTACAGTTATGATTCCGAAAAATCAAATGATAGAAAACCTGAATGACTTTATGATTTGCATGCATTCCCTCCAAGACCCAGATGTTGAAACCTAATCACCAAGGTGATGTGATTGGAAGTTGGAGGCTCTGCGAGGTAACTGGGTCATGAGGGCTCTGCCTTTATGAATTGTATTAGGGCTCATGAATTGTAAAAGGACTTGGTGGCGAGAGTGTGTCCCCTTTTGCCCTTTCCCCTTCTGCCATGTAAGGACATAGAGTTCACTCCCTTCAGAGGATATAGCATCAGGATTTCAGCTTGAAAGCAGAAAGCAGTGTGCATCTTCAACTTCCCAGCTTCCAGAACTGTGAGATAATAAATTTCTGTTCTTTACAAAATTCCCAGTCTGTGATATTTTGTTATAGCAGCACAGACAGACTACCCCATTGAGCTAGAGTTTAAGCTTTTTAACTATGAGTGCTATAGGATTCATTTATATGCTTCATTGAAATATTAAAAGCTGATAAAAGCATAAATTGTATTAAAATGGACTATACTATAAATGATTTTAAGCTATCAAGAAAAAATGAGAAACAAACATGTTTATTTTCTGTTCATGTTGTTTGACCTTCACAGAGGCTATTCAGCTTATGAATTCCTCAGCAATAATTTAAATATAAACTCCTTTTCCTAAGTTTAGAAAATGTTTTGCATGAAATTTGAAAATATGGTACCTCAAACCTGCCTATCTACTATCGTTAGGATTGAAAATATTCCACAAGTATAAAAGTAGGGAAGGTAGGAAAGTGTGAAGCTGATTTTAGGGCTGGGTTGATGTGAACATAACACCAAGAGTAGAAAACATTTAAAAAAATATGAAAGCTTTAAACATTTGTAAGAGGGTCCCAAGAAATGAATAAGCTTTAAATGCTCAATTGAATTTGTAGAATGGAAAATACTCAGGTAATACATATGGAGCAGCCATAGATTTCATCATTGATTTCATGTGGGACACAAACTTTATTGACATAATGACAGATGTCTGAGCATGAAAAATAGGGAGTGATACACCAAAATGTAGCTTCAGATAACCTGCAACAAAGTTGTGAAGTGAGTTAGAATATTACACTTTGATATTTAATAAAGAGAAATGGACAGCATAATCTTTGTGTTTCTCAATTCCACCATTTAGGAGCCCAATACAATGGAAATATATTAAAAACAATGGGAGATACAGGTTTCTCTCAAAAGTAAGATCTTAGAAAGATACAAAACATAGTTTTTAAATATTTTGTCAAAAATCACAGAAATATGTAAACTGTAAAGAAAAAAGAAAAAGAAAAGTATCTTCATTGGACAGAAGCAATCATACTTAAGAATTTGGTTTTCATAAATGATTTCAATCTTTATGTAATGCATTTTAAAGTAGAAACCAAAACCCCCAAAAAGATTCATACTTTTGAAAAATATAATAAAATATGTGAATTAAGATGCATTTGTTTGTATGTCCATTAAAACCTTTTATATGTGCAGATCATGCAAATTTGTTGCATAGGTACATTCATGGCAAGGTGGTTTGCACCTCCATTCCCTCATCACCTATACCTGACAATTCTCCACATGTTATCCCTCCCCACCCTCCCTTCCACTATCCCTCCCCTAGCCCCCACCAATGGACCCCAGTGTGTGATGCTCCTCTCTCTGTGTCCACATGTTCTCATTGTTCAATACCTGTCTATGAGTGAGAACATGTGGTGTTTGATTTTCTGTTCTTGTGTCAGTTTGCTGAGAATGATGATCTGCACATGTATCCCAGAGTCTAAAGTACAATTTTAAAAAAAGCACCAGTGGACTCTGGTGGACCCTCAATGTTGAGAGCTCTGCTGAACAGAGTAGATTCAGAAACTATTAGTTGAATCAACGGAGAAATAAATATGTAAGACTCTCTAAATATTCCGAAGACTGCAGACTGTGTGTAACATTTGCTGTTATTTTCACTTGTTAAAAATATAAAATCATTAATGACATTAATGGGGATGTTGACATGGCCTCAGTAAAGAGATATTTGTGTTTTCTTAAATATCAGCATAGAAAAAAACAGAATCAGAGCTGGAAATTACAGAAACCCAAGCCAACTAATTTGCTACAAAAGTATGCTAGAAATAAACAATGGTAACCTCTCAAAAAAGAAAAAAAACCTTTTATAATAGCACATTTACAAACGTTTTAAATATTTCTTGTCTAAAAGTACAACAGAAGGATAATGAAATGTAGAATAAAATGGTCAAGCAGTGGAATATTCAATAAAAAAAAAAAGCTTCAAATGAGTTTTAAGGATCAGAAAAGTGCCCTTTTCATAAAGTTCAAAAGCAACATGAAGACATGTGTACATGACGCCATTCATAAAATTTAGCATATCCGTAATGCATCAGAAGTTGGAAAAACTTTTCTATAAAGAGGCAGATAGAAAATAGTTTAGACTTTGTGATCGTGTGCTATCTGTTGTATATAATCAATTATGCAACTTTACCATTGCAGAGTGAAAGTAGCTTTAGAAAATGCATAGACAGAGGATCCAAGATGGCCAAATAGGAACAGCTCGGGAGTGCAGTTCCCAGCAAGAACAGCACAGAGGGTGAGTGATCACCACGTTTCCAAATGAGTTTTCATTGCCCACAGATCAGGAGATCCCTGGGCTGAAAAGTGCCCTGAGTTTCCAGCATGGCTGTTGCAGCTGGTGCTGTGGGTTGGCGCACAGAAACTCACACAAATCTGGGCAGCTGTTTCAACTTGTGCCTGAAATGCCTGAGAGACAGAGCCACCCATTCAACTGAAAGGGAGGGGGCTGAGACAGGGACCCAGGTGATCTGGCTTGGCGGGTACCACACCCACAAAACAAGCAATCTGAAAATCTCTGGATTCAGAGTTTCACAGCAAGTGCAGCTGGACCCAGGATGGCCTAGCTCAGTTGGGAGAAGGGTGTCTGCCTCTACCAAGGCAATCCGCCAATATCGAGGCAGTTCTAACTGTACCTCTATAAACAACACCTCAAGGAAGTTCACACAGTGACTGGGCAGAGCTCACTACAGCTCAGCAAAATCTCTGCTGGCAGACTGTGACTAGACAATCTCTGTGCTGGGGAGGGCATCTATGAAAAAAGGCAGTAGCACGTCAGGGACTTATAAATAAAGCCCAAACTTCCTAGGACAGAGCACCTGGGAAAGGGGCAGTTATGAGCTCCACCACAGCACACTTAAACGTACTTGCCCAGCAGCTCTGCAACGAACAACAGAGCTCCCAGGACAGCACGTGAGCTTCTATAAGGGACAGACTATCTCCTCGAGCAGCTCCCCAACCCCCATATACCCAAAGAGACACCTCATAAAGGAGAGCTCAGACTGACATCTGGCAGGTACCCTTCTGGGATGAAGATAACAGAAGAAGAAACCGGCAGCAACCCTTACTGTTCTGCATCCCCCATGGGTGATCCCCAGGTAAGCAGGATCTGGAGTGGACCTCCAGTAGTCCTGCAGCAGAGGGGCCTGACTGTGAGAAGGAAAACTAAGAAACAGAAAGAAATAGCTTCAACATCAAGGAAAAGGATGCCCACTCAGAGACCCTATCCAAAAGTTACCAACTACAAAGACCACAGGTAGACAAAGCCATGAAGAAGGGAATAAACCTGCTCAAAAAGGATGAAAACACCAAAAACCAGAAAGCCTTCCCTCCTCCAAGGGATCACAACTCCTCACCAGCTAGGGAACAAAGCTGGATGGAGAAGGAATCTGATGAATTGACAGAAATAGGCTTCAGCAGGTGGGTAATAACAAACTTCTCTGAGCTAAAAGAACATGTGCTAACCCAATGCAAAGAAACTAAAGACCTTGAAAAAAGGTTGGATGAAATGCTAACAAGAATAAACAGCTTAGAGAAAAATATAACAATTTGATGGGAGCCGGAAAACACAGCATGAGAACTTCAAGAAGCATACACAAGTTTCAATAGCTGAATCGACCAAGCAGAAGAAAGAGAGCTCAATGAAATAAAGTTTCTCTAATCTTTAGAGAAAATAGAGTTAAAGGAAATGAACAAAGCCTCCAAGAAATATGAGATTATGTAGAAAGACCTAATCTACATTTGATAGGTGTATCTGAATGTGACAGAGAGAATGAATCCAAGCTGGAAAATACTCTTCAGGATATTATCCAGGAAAACTTCCCCAACCTAGCAAGGCAGGTCAATAATCAAGTCCAGGATATACAGAGAACACCACGAAGACATTCTTCAAGAAGATCAACCCCAAGGCACATAATCATCAGATTCACCAGGGTTGAAATGAAGGAAAAAATACCAAGGGCAGCAGAGAGGAAAGTTGAGTTACCCCCAAAGGGAAGCCCATCAGACTCACAGTGGATGTCTCAGTAGAAACCCTACAAGCCAGAAGAGAGTGGGGGCCAATATTCAACATCCTTAAAGAAAACAGCTTTCAACACAGAATATAAGTGAAAAAGTAATAAAATATTTTATGGACAAGGAATTGCTGAGAGATTTCATTGCCACCACACCTGCCTTACAAGAGCTCCTGAAAGAAGCACTAAACAAGGAAAGGAACACCCAGTACCAGCCACTCCAAAAACATACCAAATGGTAAAGACCATTGACACAATGAAGAAAATGCGTCAACTAACAGGCAAAACATCCAGCTTGCATCAAAATGGCAGGATCAAATTCATACATAACAATATTAACCCTAAATGTAAATGGGCTAAATGCCTCAATCAAAACAAACAGAAAGGCAAATTAGATAAAAAGTCAAGACCCATGGATGTGCTGTATTCAGGAAACCTATCTCAAGTGCAAGGACACACATAGGCAGAAAATAA
Source organism: Cebus imitator (assembly GCF_001604975.1). Lineage (NCBI taxonomy): Eukaryota > Metazoa > Chordata > Mammalia > Primates > Cebidae > Cebus > Cebus imitator. The sequence goes on along the minus strand of NW_016107693.1, from coordinate 1,722,415 downwards.
AGGGATGGAGGAAGATTTATCAAGCAAATGAAGAGCAAAAAAAAGTAGGAGTTGCAATCCTAGTCTCTGATAAAATGGACTTTAAAATGGACTTTAAACCAACAAAGATCAAAAGAGACAAAAAAGGGCATTACATAATGGTAAAAGGATCAATGCAACAAGAAGAGTTAATGATCCTAAATATATACACACCGACTACAGGAGCACCCAGATACATAAAGCAAGTTCTTAACAACCTACAAACAGACTTAGACTCCCACATAATAATAGTGGGAGACTTTAACACTCCACTGTCAATATTAGACAGATCAACCAGACAGAAAATTAATAAGAATATCTAGGACTTGAACTTCGATCTGGACCAAGAAGACCTAATAAACATCTACAGAAATCTCCACCACAAATTCACAGAATATACATTCTTCTCAGCACTACATCATACCTACTCTAAAATCAACCACATAATTGGAAGTGAATCACTCCTCAGCAAGTGCAAAAGAACGGAAATCATAACAAACAGTCTTTCAGAGGACAGGGCAATGAAATTAGAACCCAGGATTCGGAAACTAACTCAGAACTGCACAATTTCATGGAAACTGAACAACTGGCTCCTGAATGTCGACTGGATAAACAGTGAAATGAAGGCAGAAATAAAGATGTTCTTAGAAACCAAAGAGAACAAAGACACAATGCACCAGAATCTCTGGGACACATTTAAAGAAGTGTCTAGAGGAAAATTTATAGCACTAAATGCCCACATGAGAAGTAAGAAAAGATCTAAAATCAACACCTTATTGTCACAATTTTAAAAACTAGAGGGGCAAGATCAAACAAATTCAAAAGCTAGCAGAAGACAAGAAATAACTAAGATCAGAGCAGAACTGAATGAGACAGAGACATAAAAGATCCCTTCAGAAAAATCAGTAAATCCAGAAGCTGGAATTGGAAAAGGCCAACAAAATAGACAGACTGTTAGCCAGACTAACAAAAAGGAAAAGGGAGAAGAATCAAATAGATGCAATAAAAAATGATAAAGGTGATATCACCAAGAGTTCCACAGAAATACAAACTACCATCAGAGATTACTACAAACAACTCTATGCACTACCAGTAAACCTGGAAGAAATGGATAAATTCCTGGACAATTGCACCCTCCCAAGTCTAAGCCAGGAAGAAGTTGAAACCTTGAACAGACCCACAAAAAAGGCCGAAGTTGAGGCAGCAATTAATAGCCTATCAACCAAAAAGGTCCAGGTCCAGACAGGTTCACAGCTGAATTCTATCAGACATACAAAGAGGAGCTGGTACCATTGCTTCTGACACTATTCCAAACAATACAAAAAGGAGGAATCCTTCCCAAATCATTTTCTGAGACCAACGTCATCCTGATACCAAAACCCAGCAGAGACTCAACAAAAAAAGGAAACTTGAGGCCAATATCCATGATGAACATAGATGCAAAAATCTTTGATAAAATACTGGCAAATCAATTGCAACAGCACATCAAAAAGCGTATCCAGCATGATCAAGTAGGCTTCATCCCGGGGATGCGATGTTGAACCCGGGGATGCGATGCTGGTTCAACACATGCAAGTCTATAAATGTAATCCACCACATAAACAGAGCCAAAGACAAAAACCACATTATTATCTCAATAGATGCAGAGAAAACCTTGGACAAAATTTAACAGCGCTGTATGTTAAAAACTCTCAAAAAACTAGGCATCAAAGGAACACATCTCAAAATTATAAAAACTTTATGACAAACCTACAGCCAATATCATACTGAATGTGCAAAAACTGGAAGCATTCCCTTTGAATTCTGGCACTAGACAAGGATGCCCTCTCTTACCACTCCTATTCAATATAGTATTGGAAGTTCTACCCAGAGTAATTAGGCAAGAAAAAAAATATATATGTTACTCAATGAGGAAAGGAGGAAGTCACAGTTTCTCTATTTGCAGATGACCTGATTGTATATTTAGAAGACTCCATCATCTCAGCCCAAAATCACCTTAAACTGATATGCAAATTCAGAAAAATCTCTGGATACAAAATCAATGTGCAGAAATCACAAGCATTCCTATACACCAATAACAGACTAACAGAGAGCCAAATCACGAGGGAACTCCAATTCACAATTGTTACAAAAGAAATAAAATACCTAGGAATACAATTAACAAAGGTTGCAAAGGACCTCTTCAAGAGAACTACAAACCACTGCTCAAGGAAATAAGAGAGGACACAGACAGATGCAGAAACATTCCATGCTTATGGTTAGGAAGAATCAATATCATGAAAATGGCCATACTGCCCAAAGTAATTTATAGATTCAACACTATCCCAAAGAGCTGCCAATGACCTTCATAGAACTGGAAAAAAAACACCTTAAACTTCATATGAAACCAAAAGAGAGCCCGCATAGCCAAGACAATCTTAAGCCAAAAGAACAAAGCTGGAGGCATCATGCTACCTGATTTCAAACTATACTACAAGGCTACAGTAATCAAAAACAGCATGATGCTGATACCAAACCAGAGATATAGACCAATGGAACAGAACAGAGACCCTGGAGGCAATGCCACACATCTACAACCATCTGATCTTTGACAAACCTGACAAAAACAAGCAATGGGGAAAGGAGTCCCTGTTTGATAAATGGTGTTGGGAAAACTGGCTTGCCATGGGCAGAAAGAAGAAACTGGATCCCTTCCTGACACCTTACACTACAATTAACTACAGATGGATTAAATACTTAAACATTAAAAACCCTAGAAGAAAACCTATGCAAAACCATTCAGGACATAGGCATAGGCAAGGACTTCACGACTAAAACAACAAAAGCATTGGCAACAAAAGCCAAAATAGACAAATGAGATCTAATTAAACTCCAGAGCTTCTGCACGGCTAAAGAAACAATCGTTAGAGTGAAATGGCAACCAACAGAATGGGAAAAGATTTTTGCGAACTACCCATGTGACAGATGGCTAATATCCAGAATTCACAAAGAACGGAAACAGATTTATAAGTAGAAAACAAACAAACCCATTCAAAACTAGGTGATGGATATGAGCAGACACTTTTCAAAAGAAGACATTTATGCAGCCAACAAACATATTTAAAAAATGTTCATCATCACTGGTTATTAGAGAAATGCAAATCAAAACCACATTGAGATTCCACCTCACACCAGTTAGAATGACAATCATTAAAAAATCTGGAAACAACAGATGCTGGAGAGGATGTGGAGAAATAGGAACACTTTTACACTGTTGGTGGGAGTATAAATTAGTGCAACCATTGTGGAAGACAGTGTGGCAATTCCTCAATGACCTAGAAATAGAAATTCCATTTGACCCAGAAATCCTATTACTGGGTATATACCCAAAGGATTATAAATCATTCTATTATACAGACACATGCACATGTATGTTCATAGTGGCACTGTTTACAATAGCAAAGACATGGAACCAACACAAATGCCCATTGATGATAGACTGAACAAGCAAAATATGGCATATATACGCCACAGAATGCTATGCCGCCATAAAATGACTAGTTTGTGTCCTTTGTAGGGACATGGATGAATCTGGAAACCATCATTCTCAGCAAACTAATACAAGAACAGAAAACCAAACACCACATGTTCTCACTCATAGGCGGGTGTTGAACAATGAGAACACATGGACACAGAGAGGGGAGCATCACACACTGGGGTCTGTTGGGGGGGCAGAGGAGGTATAGTGTGGAGGTGGGGAGGTCAGGGAGGGGTAACATGGGGAGAAATGACAGATACAGGTGATGGGGGGATGGACGCAATAAACCACATTGCCCTGCAATCCTACATGTTCTGCACAGGTACCTCAGAACCTAAAGTACAATTAAAAAAAAAAGAACAGAAAAGAAAAGAAAAAAGAAAATGCATAGTCAGTGCATGTGGCTGAGTTTCAATGTTTTATTTACAAAAGCAGGTGGTAAATTAGTTTGGCCCTTGGTCTGTAATTTGCTAAACAATTGCTGTCATATGAATTCTAGTTTGAGAGACTAAAATGATATATGACGTAGGTCAAAACTGGCACCAAAATACTAAAGACAAATGAAAGTAAGATGCTACCTTCTCCTTAATATTATACTTGAACCCCAACCCTCCCATGTGTGGTTCTCCTGAATAAGCCAAATCAGAACAGGAGACAAATTTAAGATGAAATCTCTTCCTCCTCTTCAACTACTACTTCTTATAATGCTAATGAGTGGTAAAGAGAAGACAATATGGAAAATGCTTATGATGATATTGAATACTAAAAATGAAATCAAATAATGCTTTCTAAATGACTGCAAACCTATTTCAACTTTCAATGTGGGAGTAAGATACATTTTATTTATAAATTAATCATACAACTTTCAATGTGTTACTGCAACAGGAGTAAGTTAGAACCTTGAAAACATCCTTAAGGTAAAACCATACATTAAAGGGATTCCTTTATGAAAGGCTGAGCAAGTGGGTGAGGTATGAAAGCATGTCACCAAGAGCTGAAATTGGGAATTGGGAGAGGAATAGACAGATATAAAATCCCTACAATAGAAAACATATATATTTCCCATTGCATTTTTTTCATGATTGATGATAAATTAACTATTCAATCTATTCTGGGTCAAGAATGACTTTCCTCATGTACGTTTCTAAATAAGATGCATAGATCATATGTTAGCTCAAGTGAGAACTGAAACCAATGTCCCAGATGCTGCTGGAATTAATTTTCTTTATACCACCTTTCCACTGCTTTCATGCACATCTGCCTCGTTCTTTTTTGCCAACTTTTCCATGATGCTGGAATCGTGTTTGGCAGTTTCTCTGCAGTACTTATCTTTGGCCACACATCTTTACTTACATGACCATCCCTGTGGGTACAGACAGAAGAATTCTAAATCTGACACCCCCATAGCATCACTTAATTGGAGAAAAGGAGAAACAGTTCTTTTAAAAAAGGGATATTACTTCCTAGAGTTAAGAGTGAATCTTGGCAGAGAAAATGAATAGATAGCTTCTTAAAAATCATTAATTGATCAAAAATTATAATTATTAAATAAGAAACAAATATGCAAATGGGAAAAATGAATACACATTTTGTGAAAGAGAATATAAGTGTACACTGTAATTGGAAAGTATGTTTTAAAAAGGTCATTGATAAAAGATAAATGAGAAAAAAATTCTTTTTACAATGAACTTGACAATTAAATAGCGTGCACAACTCAGGGTAGCTAGGTAAGAATTTTAGTAGGTATATAAAGTTGAGTCAATATTTTAGTGAGCAATTTGAAAATTTTATCAAGAAATGTTACAATAGAGATACCTTTAAATTTTGTAATCAAGTATATTTGTCATTAATCGCATCATTTAAGTAGCAATAAAGTGTCTCCTAAACTATTTAAGAAATAGATCACTACAAATAACTTCATAGCTTTCATGTGCTCCTCCCAGATCTATCCCAGATCTATCACCTTTCCTCTCCATTTCTTCATGCACATGAAATTGACCCACTTCGTTTTATGTAAATATTGACTTGCTTTTATTTATAAATTAATCATACATTAAAGATAAAGATAACACTCTTGCATGAGTTTGAGCTTAATATAAATAAGAACATATTGGAAGTATATTTTGAAGCCTGCTTTATTTCTTGAAGTTTTTTTTAGATTTGTCCCTGTGTGTATACACACATGCACGCCTGTGAACATCCGTGTTTTAGGGAGAGGGACGGTGTTCACACCTTGTCATTGTGAGGTAGTGGCCCATTCAATGAATACAATTCAAACTGTTTCATCTCTTGTAGGTCAGTATTTTGTTCTTTTCTACTTTTGTGCTGTTTGAAATAATTGTGCTATAAATATATTCATATGGCTGATAGTATACATGCAAAAGATTTTCTTTAGGGAATATAAATGAATTTCCTACATTATGAGGTATAGATGGCTTCAAGTTCAGATAATGACAAATTTGTTTAGCAATGTGATTATACAAATTTGCCCTTATACCAGAGACATCTTCCCATTGGTCTACTGCCTTGTCACCATTCAGTGTTTTCAGAGATTTCCTATATTTATTTTAGTTTAAGGGAGTGAAAAAAGATAAAAGTTGTCCCCTTCTGGCTATCTGATATCCTGGGAGTCACCTTTGCTTGTGTTTATTGGCATTTATGCCTGCTCTAATAAAGGGTTTTTGTTATTTTTTTCCTATTTTTTCTGTTACCGTGTTTATCTTTTCTTTGTGGATTTGTAAGAGGTTTAGCATTTCCTGGACATAAAGGTGTTGTTGGTCACCTGTGGCACAATCTTCCCCAAGTTTTTGTGATTTGTTCATTTGCTTTATGATATCTTTTGATGTCCAGACGTTCTTAGGTTTAATGAGGTGAGATTTATTGGTGTTAGACTTTGTGGTGGCGTATTGCTGTGTAAGACATCATTCCATACCACGAGATCATAAAGACATTCTAAATTTTTTATAAAATTTAAATAATATTTTTACATTTAAATCTAAATTCTCTCTGGAATTGATGTCATATATGGCAGCCATCCTCATCCTTTTTGACATCAGGGACTGGTTTCGTGGAAGATAATTTTCCACAGACAGCTTTTTGGTGGAATGGTTTTGGGATGATTCAAACCATTACATTTGTAATGTAAAGTGCATTACATTAATTGTGCACTTTATTTCTATCATATTACATTGTAATATATAGTAAAATAATTATACAACTCACCCTAATGTAGATTCAGTGGGAGTCTTGAGCTTGTTTTCCTGCAACTAGATGGCCCCATCTTGGAAGTGATGGGAGACAGTGACAGATCATCAAGCATTAGATTCTCATAAGGAGAGCACAACCTAGATCCTTCGCACATGTAGCTCAAAACAGGGTTTGTGCTCCTATGAGAATCTAACACAGTCACTGATCTAACAGGAGGCAGAGCTCGGCACTGATGTGATTGATGGGGAGTGGCTGTAAATACATATAAAGCTTCACTTGCTCACCCATCATTCAACTCCTGTGGTGTGGCATGGGCCACTTCATAACAGGCCTGGGACCTACCCTGGCCCTGGTATATGGTATGAAGTAAAAATATATTAACTCAATAACAAATTATTCCACTGAAACTTACTGAATAAGTGATTCCTGCACCATTCCTCTACAGCATCATCTCTGTTATAAGGCGTTATCATGGTTCCTTATCTGCATGGACCTGATTCTCTACTGATCACTTTTCTCTCCCTCTAATATATTTTTTTCTGTTTTACTTAAGTACCACCCTGTATTCAATACAATAGCTTTCTAAAAATCATAATACTGGGGGGAAGTCACATGTTTTAGATTTTGCTATTTTGAGATTATTCTAAGTTTTCACTACCATAGTTTTCACACCAAATAAATTTGATGAGCTGGTTAAATGTTACATACTACAACAAGTTGGGATTTTATAAAATGTAATTAAAACTGTAAATTCAATTTGGGGAGTCTTGGCAAAATTTAAATAATGACATGACTTTTCACATGTTATATCTCTCCATTCTTTAGCTTTTTTTAATGATGATACATTTAGACTTTCAATTCTACATATATGAACCCACTTTAAGGCACAGGCTCTGCCAGTAGTGTGCCAAAGTGTGTAAAAACATGTATTCACATAGAAAATGGATGGATAGGCACAAGTAGGTAACTAGCTAGCCAGACAGATAAACAGTTCTCCATGACAGTGATGTTTTTAATAGCTACAAATTAGAAACCACCTATATGTTTAAGAAGAGTAAATTAGTTCAATAAAAACTATGATTCTTACTGATAATAAATTATGCAGAAATTCAAATCACATTTCTGAAGCACACATAAAGCCAGGAAAAACTTAATAATTATATTTAAGTAAATAATACTTTAAAAATTATATGTATATATATATTTACAAGTGTGTATCTATGTTTACATAAATATTCATTCATAAATATCTATGCTAAGATCACCACTATAGGATTTAATACATTTGGACATGAATATATGGAGTTACAACCCATTTTATGTTGAATTGAGTCTCCTCAAAAATTCATGTTGCGGTCCTAATTCTCTGGTAGCTCAGAATATGTGCTTATTTGAAAATAAGGTCTTTACAGAGCTAATCAAGTTAAAATAAGATTGTTAGGGTCAGCCCTAATCCAATAAGACTGGTGGTTTTTCTAAAAAGGGAAAATTTGGAGACACACATGCACACAGGGGGAACCCATGTGAATATTAGAGTGATGTCATAAACCAAGGCATTAACAGTGGAAGAGGAGCTGGGAACAGATTCAACCCAATCTGTGGTACTTAGTTATGGCAGTCCTAACAGACAATCCACCAGTCAGTGGCAACTGCTGGTGCTGAGATGCATACGTGGTTTCTCCATGGATTAGTCTGTTTTCATGCTGCTGAGAAAGACATATCTGAGACTGGGAAATTTACAAAACAAAGATGTTTAATAAACTTACACTTCCATGTGGCTGGGGAGGCCTCACAATCATGGTTGAAGGCAAAGAGGAGCAAGTCACATCTTACGTTGGTGGCTGCAGGCAAAAAGAAATGGCTTCTGCAGGTAAACTCCTGTTTTTAAAACAACCGATCTTTTGACAATCATTCACTATCCTGAGAACAGAGCAGGAAAGTCCTGTCCCCATAATTCAAACACCCTCCACCAGGTTCCTCCTGTGACATTTGGGAATTGTGGGAGTTACATTTCAAGATGAGATTTGGGTGGGGACACAGCCACCCGTATCACTACACTTCTCAATTCATTTGTGAGTCAAACTTTGATAGCATATTTGTAAAAATAAAAATGTAAAACATTTAAAAGCCTGAACACTTTAAATAATAATTTTTGTAGGAGAATAGGGTTTTTTGTTTCTTTTTAATAAAAGATAAATGAAACCTCAAAGGAGTTTCCTTGTCTTAATAAGATTTTGCTGTATATAGACTTAGGTGAAGGTATCCATAGAGATGGAGATATTATGAAATATTGAATATAGAAAGCTACAGAGAACAGTAGTCCAGAAGCACCCAGTGGCCAGCAGCTTGTCCCTAGCAGAGCGTTTCCAGTGAATAGCTTTCCCAAGTACCCTAGAGGGCACATTTTGGGTAATTTCCACCAACAGAGCACCAAAGCAACTTTGCCATTTATTGAGCCACCAAATGGGGCTCTTCCTTTCAAGTACCATCTCAGAGCCAAGGATAGTGGCTGTCTTTTACCCACTATTTCTATATTCCTTAGAGTTATCTTTCTTTCTTACTCAACGATTCCCTCATTACTTTGATCCTGTCTGTTAGAGCTGTAAATAATTCTATTAAACTTCCTGTGTACAAATTTCTTCATGTTTTTTCTGTCTCAGCATCTGAGTCAACTTATGCCAGATAGTTATTTTTTACCCACATTTTAAATAGACATGAAAGTCATGGAAAATTTTCTTCTGAAAATCACTCCCTGCCCATGCCATGACAAATGCTATATTGCTGGTCATGTCACCTATAAGGTGTACAGTGTCTTAGTTCAGGCTGTTACATGAAATCACCATAGACTGGGTGTCTCATAAGCCAAAAAGCAAAATTTTATTTCTCACAGCTCAGGAGGTTCGAATTTTGAGATCAGCATACCTAAGGTGGCACTGACTGGGTTCTAGGGGGAGTCTTCTGTGTTGCAGAGGGCAACTTCTATTGTATCCTCACATAGCAGAAAGACAGTGAGAGAGCTCTCCAGAGTTCCTTTACATGGGCATTAATCCTACTCATGGTCCTCCACATTCATTAAATCATTACTTCCCAAAGCCTCCACCTCTTAATACTATTGCGTTGAAAGATACGATATCAATGCATGAATTTTGGAGAGACACAAACATTCAGTCCACTGGAAACAGCAAAATGTTCCAACTTTTCAGAGAGAGCAGTAAACAAATCCTCAATCTATTAAGTGCTTGCGTTATGACCTTCAAAGTATTTCTTTGTGTTTGTGTTGGTTTTAAATCTCCAATAATATGCTTTCAATTGCGTCCTCTAAAAATATCACATAAATTATTGAAAAAATCAAACTGTGAGTAATCAAGCATTTTTCACTATAGTTTCACCAACTTTAAAAGTGATGGTAGTTTGGCCTTGAACTTGGGGATCACCTGTTATGATGACAAAGACCACCAGTGTTTTAAAGTTTACACTTTGACAAATGCTGCTATGAGCAGTAAAAAAGAGGAAGGACTGAAGAGAGAAATCCCCAAGTCATGAACTTCAAAATCAGAAAGGCTTTGATAAAGGGATGAAGAATACTAGTTTGGAACTAGTGATGGTTAGCCAGAAGAATGTAGTAACAAGCCTCTTGGGTTATAAGGTGTGGGAGGATAACCAATTCCTAAGAGAAGCAATGTTGGCAGCTAAGTTGCAATTACATCTCGGAGAAAAAAATACTGTAAAAAATACTGGATGACAGGCATTAACTGTCATAAAAACATCAAATTAACTGATGTTTTGACTGAAAGTGGGAAACATTGGTGTATTGAAAAGACCAAAAAAAATTTAATTAATAAGAAAAACAGATATTTGATCATTTTACATGGGATATTTGCATTTCTGTTTTTCACTAAATGTGGGTTGGAATTTATTTCTTCCCTACCTATTCCACCACAATCACCATTTGTCTCTTGTTTCAATCACAATTACCTTCTATCTGGCCTCTTTACCTCCAGGTTTATCTCCATCAATCCCTCTCTTCTAAGAGCAAATGATAATCTATATTAAATGTAAACATGTTTCTGTCATTCTTAGTTGTCTTTTTTCCAGTTCTTTACCGCCTTCATCATTAAGTGAAAGACACTAAGGATTAAAAGAACTTCCAGGATCCTTCCTGTCTCCCTGTCCACTGTCATTTCTCATGAAATGTCCAGACCAGCCAGGTGTGATGGCTCACGCCTGTAATTCCAGCGCTTTGAGAGGCCGAGGTGGGTGGAACATGAGGTCAAGTGTTCGAGACCAGCCTGACCAACATGTTAAAACCCTGTCTCTACTAAAACTACAAAAATTAGCTGTGTGTGGTGGTACATGCCTGTAATCCCAGCTACTTGGGCTGCTGAGGCAGGAGAATCACTTGAACCTGGGAGGCAGAGGTTGCAGTGAGCCAAGACTGCACCATTGCACACCATCCTGGGCAACAGAGTAAGACTCCATCTCAA
>NW_016107693.1:1708875-1711123 GCF_001604975.1 Cebus imitator | reverse complement strand
ATCATGTCTCATACCTTCAGTTGTGTCTTATGCTGCTTTTCAGTTATCAGGGAGCTGTTTTTTAGCAATGAAAGTGTGGGGAACTATATGGAATACGAGAATGGCATAGGAGAAAGAATTTATTTAAAATAATTTTTTAAATGTAGTGAGATATATTATTTAAATCTGCAAATACGTGTGAAAATAGATGGAGGCTATAATTTCTTCTTAGAAAATCATGATTCTGCCTTTGCTCCAGCAACTAGTATCATCTGTTTAAATTTAAACCAGCCACCTTACCTTTTCTAAATGCTAATTTTCACAAATATAAGTGGGAAATAATACTTTAATACACATTTGCCAAAGGAATTAATTGTATAAAGGAAATCACATTCAGAAGTTAAATATAATTTAAAAACTTAGGGAACAATAGCAGCAGTGTGACAGATATTTATGCAAATCATAGCTTTTATTTCTTTGTCAGAGTTCTCTTTTATTTACGTACTACTCTGAAATGCAATAATTCCAAAAGAGTTGCATAAAGTAGACAAAGAATGTATTTTCCTCTTGCTTTTAGGTCATTTCTCAATATACTTTGCTGTCATATTTAGAATTTTCTTAACAGTCTAGGAAATAACTTTCATATATCTATAAGCTTTCTAAGGGTCAATCATCTTGCTCTTCAGAGTTTTAGTAGCCTGACATTTATCAATGTGGAGAATCAACAAAAAGACTTTCACACAGAGACACATTACACAAATAGATACAAATGCCAAAGGCAGGAGACAGCATGAATGATGTTGTTGAGTGTTACTAATGCAGCATTCTGAGGCAAATTCGCTTCCTTGGGAACATGGACATTCACACACAGATTGATATAGTACAATGTTTCAAAAGCAAATATTCTCAGTTGTGGCATAGAACACAAACGTTGGAAAAAGAAATGTCCAATGCGTTTTGTGTAACTGATGATTTAGCAACTTTATACCTGAATTTTTCCATTCACTGAATACTAAAATTAAATGGTATATTCTTAAGAGCCAAAACAATGCTTATAAAAATTCATATTTATAATGTGAATAAACCATTAAATATATAAAACTTAAGCAAAGCTGGCAATAAGAAAGAACATAGAATTTATTTACATAAAATGAATTTTTAAAATTGTCCTAAGATGAAAAATAAGCTATTACTGCTTTTGATGTTCTGATAATTTCACATCAAAGTTTTAAAACTGCACATTTGTAAATCACAGGTGGGGATAATTTAGTAATCTTGTATCAGCTATCTGCTCCCATTTTCTCTGTGTAGAAATAACTATCGTCATAGGTCAGAAACCTCAGTGTTCTGAGAGTCTTTTGAAGAAGGAAGTAGCTTATCCTGAATCAGCCAAGTATAACAATAGTTACTTGAATTAAACATTATAAAAAATTTTATACGATTCTATTTATTTGCACCAAAATTATTTCTTGATAAGCATCTTTTTAAAAGATAATATATCACTTTCTTTTCATTCAACTTTGTCAAATGGCATTAATTTCATTCTAGAAATGAATTTACTGGTATCAAATTCATTATTTATTTAAGAGGATTAATATTTCTAAATAATTGTGGGAATATAAAAGCCCATTCCAAAACATTCACATTTAAAAATATATATATTTCTAATATTCGTTTTCAAGGCTAAATCATGCAAATTCACGGATTTTATTTCTACAGTGTCTAATTTCTAATGTTACAAAAAGCATAATTTACTTTACTGCCATTGTGGGCCTTTGCTATCTCAAAGTAAAAATAAAATTGTTGGCTACAGGGTGCCATTTATACATAGAATACAAAGAGTGAAATGTAAAACTATTACAAACCTAAAGGGGGAAAAATATTGGTTCTAATGGACTTTTGATTGCCAGTTGCAACACTCTTGCTTCTGAACTATGTGCTAATTTCTCAATAGGACACATGCATAGCTGTGAGCAGTAAAAGTACTATCATACCCAATAATTATTTCACACAAGTTCTCCAACTAGCAGAATTGAATTTTGGTTTTTCATATGACTAATGTATGCTAATATGATTTAAATTACAGAGAACTCAAAAATAGTTGATTTAATGCCTTTAGAAAAACTATTAATTTCATAGAATGAATTATTCCATTGTTCTAAATATCCCATAAGTTGGGAGCTTATGTGCTGAGTAGATTAAGAGTTAACTATTTAAATACAAAATTTTAAGTTAATAATTTAAGGCATACTTTCTTTTTTTTTTTTTT
>NW_016107693.1:1669528-1704210 GCF_001604975.1 Cebus imitator | reverse complement strand
GGCAAAGCAGCCAGCGGCGCTGGCCGGCACAGCCGCGCTGGTGACCGTGGAGCACCTCTGCCCGGGAATTTCCTAGTCTGTGGGCAATAAAAACACGGCGTCCACTCACCCTCTGCGCTTTCACTGGGAGCTGCAATCCTGAGCTGTTCCTAAACGGCCATCTTGGATCCACCTCCCTCTTCACTCAAGGCATACTTTCTATATCTATAAAATGCAATCACTCATGTTTTGCTGATTTTGTATTCCAAATGAGGAATTAGGGAATCCATTCTATTTCAAATGAATTTGTTTGTTATAGTCTACTCATAGCTGACATTTTCCCTCTCAAAATATCAACCTTAAACAAATCAATGCTTATTAAATATTTATTTAAAATGTGTCTAGCTTATCCTTTAAATATGATTTTCCTGAATTATATTAGTAAGGATAAAAAACTTCTTTGTTTTATATAGGCCTCCAGAGTAAATGACAAAGACTCCCTTGAGCCCATCCTGGGATTTAATAACGCCATTCACAGTAAAGTCGTACCTAGATAATATATCAGCCCTTCATGCTCCAGTCTACACATTTGTCTCCTGATTGTATCCTCTGCAGAGAACAGGAACAGATGGCCACCAGCCTTTCTAATAATAACCTTCCAGTACTTGAATTTCATTGCTAAATTGCTTTTTTGTCAATAAAAGAATCTATTTGTAAAAGTTCCCTGTTGGGGCCTCTTAGGCTGCCCACTGTTATTAAAATAAAATTTCCTGTACTTGCAGAAGAATAGATACTTCATTTCAAGACCTGTATGAAAGGCTGTGTTTTCATTATGGTTAAAAAAAAGCTTGTTAGATATGCCCATGAATTTTACCTTAAAAGTCAAAACCTAACAATTTGTTTGTGTAACTTTATTGTGGCCATTAGTTCCCTCGGCATCAACCACTTTTCCTTTCTCTTGTTTCTATCAGTTACATGTTTCTTTGGGAATCCCCTTCTTCCTCTTCTCAGCCACATCTTTGGGGTCAGATGAACTTCACTATAGGTCAGGATGGATCCTGAAGTTCTCAAGTCGATTCTTACATTCCACTCTTCACCATCTCACCCTAACATGATGGCATAACTAATTGATGAAATGTGGCCTCATGCCCCACCCCAGGCCAGTGACACAGGAGGATGTGTTTGCCTGGGGCTTTTGTAAAAAGAGTGTTTTGTGTCTCTCTTCTAATAGGACCAGAACAGATGCTCTCTTTCATGAAACAGATGTAGTAGACATCTTCACTATTGCTGCTAGAACAGCAGCCACTCTGGAAATGAATGTGATAAAGAGAGGGCAGAGCCCTTTAAGAGAAAGTATCAGGAATCTCTTGATAGAACAGCTTTTAAAGTGAGGCCTTCTGCTGAACTATTCTGTTTTATTAATATATACATTTATAGCTTTATTTACATAAATTATGCATGCATTTATATTTCTGTTTCTTTAGGTCAAGTGCAGTTTTCTATAACTTGAAGAAAAGATTATTAATTCATAAAATTTTCTAGTTAAACTTTTCTGTTTCTAAAAATGTGTGATTGCTAACAAGACCTACCTAATAAATGCTTGGGGGGATGATATTTAAAATATTTAAAATATTTAAATGATATTTAAAATATTCTTAAGATTAACTTCTCGCTAATAGTACTCATCATTACTAGTGAAGACTTCCTTTATTCTAGCCACAAAAATCCTAAAAATATGAATAATTATGATTGAATTCTTCAAAAGAACAAACTTTAATCTCCCAAATATGCAATTCTCAAAAAATTTAATGTGCTGAAGACCTTTATATGATTAGACGCAAATAAGGAAGCAATTAAGTCATTATTAATTAGTACTAATGAGCATGTTATTCAGGCTTGTGTCTCAAGTAAAGAAAATAAGTGACAAATCCTTGAGGAAGGGTGACTACAGGGACAGAATCATAAGCACCTGTCAGATTGCAGTGCAGGGTGGGTGTGGAAACCCTAACAACACAGCCTCCCAAATTCTATCCAAGGCAAGGGTGCCATGTCAGGCTCACCTACTATTTCACATCCTTTTTAGGGAAAAAATAATAAGTCAGGTTTACATTTTTCTAATTAAATGCGTTCTTCGTATCCCTTTACCTTTAATAAGTATTTTTAGGCTAATTTGTTCTTTTTCTCTCTAAAGGGTCCTACTATGTCTAAAAATATTTTTAAACTGTTTTCTCTAACTTTTAAATGTATGTAAGAATTCTTTTCCCAGGAATATTCTTTTGCTGTAAGCACTGTCTGCCCCAACTGTAGCTTCCCTTTCCTTTGTAAAGCCTGGAAATATTTTTTTGATTTAACCTCTCTCTAGTCTTCCCACACACGCACCCACTACCAACACACACATCTAGGCCACATCTTTGCAACCATTAAAATAATGTTCCACACCCCTGGAAGGAGCCAGTCTGTTGATGGACTTGCTGACCTGCATTCTTGTGATTGCCTTTATTTCATATGCTACTAACGTGAATCATTCATTCACTTATTTACTTATTTATTTAGCAAACATTTATCATTTCCTTTGTGATAAGCAGTGTTTTTGGCATCTCAGATACAATTGCAAATAAACTTCAAGTCCTTTACAGCCCAATGGCTTTGTTAAAACATACTTAGATTATACTACATGGAAACATTCTGAAAAGGTTTTGATGTGTTACACAAAACTAGGTTATGTCATCCTTGAACTGCAGTGATAATATCTTTATTTCATTTGCATCCTTATGGCAAAATCTAGAGGACTGTTGAAAAAATAGGAAAGGAAGGCATCTAAGTATAAGTTGTGGTTAAATTTACAGTTGCTTTAAAAATGCTTCCTATGAAACATGATGTTGCATAACAGGAGTCATGCTTTTTAGCTTGACCTTTTTTATTTTCGCTTGTTTTATTATTATACTTTAAGTTCTGGGGTACACGTGCGGAATGTGCAGGTTTGTTACATAGCTATACAAGTGCCATGGTGGTTTGCTGCATCCATCACCCTGTCATCTACATTAAGTATTTCTCCTAATGCTATCCCCTCCCCTAACCCCCCACCCCTGTTATCCCTCCCCTATCTTCCCACCCCCAACAGACCCAGTGTGTGATGTTCCCTTCCCAGTGTCCATGTGTTCCCATTATTCAACACCCACTTATGAGTGAGAACATGCGGTTTTTAATTTTTGATTCTTATGTCAGTTTGCTGAGAATGATGGTTTCCAGCTTTATCCATGTCCCTGCAAAGAACATGAACTCATCCTTTTTTATGGCTGCATAGTATTCCATAGTGTATACGTGCCACATTTTCTTTATCCAGTCTATCATTAGCTTGACCTTTAAGCAGTAAATTGTGACAGTGGAATTGTTCCTCCAAGAAAGTATTCCATCCCATTGTTTTATCTTCACAAGAGATGGCTTTTTGTCTTGATAATGAAGACACTAAGGAAAACATGCTCTCAAGGTAGATAAACAGACACTTAAAGAGAGTATCCAACTTCCTTGATCATAATTTTCACCTGATATGTTTGCGGGTAATAGAGTCACCAGGCACCCTACTTGATTATTATGACTAAACTCATTTTGGAAATATTATACTGGAGAATCATAGTAATATTGACTAGATGAGACCCGACTTCCATCAGTGTTTTAATGAATTGACCAACTAGAAATCTGCCTTTAAAAGTAGAAATTATCTCTTTCAATCTTCTCGCACCTTTTACATTGCTATACCTCCATTTCAAAAATGAAGGTGAAATCATATGCCTTGCTATGCACCTTATATCATAATCAATTCCCATGTAAGAGAAATTCAAACCAAATACTACTTTATAGACAGAATTATTTTTTTTCATTTTATTTTAGGTTCAGGGATATAAGTGCAGGTTTGTTACATAGGTAAACTTGTGTCATGGGGGTTAGTTGTACAGATTATTTATTTTATCACCCAGATACTAGGCCTAGTAACCAATAGCTATATTTTCTGATCCTCTCCCTCCTCCCAATCTTACCCTCAAGTAGGCCCTAGTGTCTGCTGTTACCCTCTTTGTGTCAGTGTGTTCTCATCATTTACCTCCCACTTATAAGTGAGAACATGTGGTATTTGGTTTTCTGTTCCTGTGTTAGTTTGCTAAGGATAATGGTCTCCAATTCTATCCATGCTCTGGCAAGAGACATGTTCTCATTCTTTTTGATGGCTATATAGTATCCCCTGGTGTACAAGTACCACATTTTCTTTGTCCAATCTGTCATTGATGGGCACTTAGAATGATTTCATGTCTTTGCTTTTGTGGATAGTGCTGCAATGAACATTCAGATGCATGTGTCTTCAAGGTAGAATAATTTATATCCCTTTGGCTATATGCCCAGCCATGGGATTACAGGGTTGAATAGTAGTTCTGTTTTTAGCTCTTTGAGGAATTGCCACACTGTTTTCTGCAGAGGTTGAACTGATTTACATCCCCACCAACAGTGTATAAGTGTGACCTTTTCTCTGCAACCTGACCAGCATCTGTTGTGTTTTAACCTTTTACTAATAGTTATTCTGACTGGTGTAAGATGGTACCTCACTGAGGTTTTGTTTTGCATTTCTCTAATGGCCAGTGATATTAAGCTTTTGGTTTTTTGTATGCTTCTTGCTGTATGTATGTTTTCTTTTGAAAAGTGTCTGCTCATGTCATTTGCCCACTTTTTAATGTGATAGTTTGTTTTTCTCTTGTAAATTCATTTAAGTTCCTTATAGATGTTGAATATTAAACCTTTGTCAGATGCATTATTTGCAAATATTTCCCATCCTGTAGGTTGTCTGTTTACTCTGTTGATAGTTTATTTTGCTGTGCAGAAGTTTTTAAGTTTAATTAGGTTATACTTGTCAATTTTTTTTAAATTTCTATAGCCCTGTAGTATAGCTTAAATTTGGGTAACATGATGTTGCCAGCTTGATTTTTGTTTTGTTTTGTTTTATTTAGGACTCTTTTTATTTGGGCTCTTTTTGGTTCCATGTAAATTTTAAAATTGTTTTTTTTTTTTCTTTTCTAGTTCTCTGAAGAGTGTCATTGGTAGTTTTAGAGAAATAGCATCAAATCCACTAATTGCTTTTGGTAGTATGGCCATTTTAATGATATTGATTCTTCCTATCCATGAACATAGAATGTTTTTCCATTTGTTTGTGCCCTCTCTCATTTCTTTGCATAGTGCTTGTAAGTCTCATTGTGGAAACATTTCACTTCCCTGGTTTAGCTGTATTTCTAATTGCAGAATCTCAGATAGAAATGAATTTAGTCCTTATCCTCAATGCCTTTGAAAAAGCACCCATCAACTTTTTTTGTTATACTTTCTGGACTCAAATATCTTTTGTAATTATGTTTCTTGAGAGTATTTTTCACATTATCTTATCAATCTCCTACACATACCAATACTCCCAATTTTTATATAATACATTGCCATAAATACCTTACATTAATATTAACTTAGTATGTCTCACTGTGCTCTTATTCTATGGATCCAGGTGTATATTATATGACACATTTCCACTTGTTTCTACATTCCACAGGGTACAAGTTCTTGTTTTTAAAATTAAGGCTACTTCAAATTTTTATGATCTCCTACTTCTCTATTTCCAGGGCTTTGTTTTTCTATCTATGGCAGAACTTTCACTTTCTCTCTCGAACTTGGGTTCAAGAGTTCCTTCTGAACTTCTTGGGAAAAATCTGACAAATACACTAATATATTCAGTAAAACAAAATATGAAAATAAATATCATTTCCTTAGCCAAATTAAATTTTCAATTTTTTTTGTACATAGTAGCTAATAATAGGTCTATATAAATATCAGTATCATGTCTCATTCTTTCATATTTCTCCTCTTGTTAAGTTTCACTCTATCAGTGAATAATAACTGGCTTTATTTTGTTTTAATTTTTATGATGTTAACTACTCTTATTTTCCTAATGCCTTGATTTTTAGTTTATTTGGAAGAACTTGTTTTCCCCTGTGAACAAAAACTATATGTAAAATAGATTTACTTTGAAAATGTTAACTAGATATTATAATTTTGTTAAATAAATTTTATTATATACTTTGAAGATTGATGATAATAAAATGCCTCTAATTTTTTCATGTAAATGGAGCTAAGTTTTCAGGTTATATAATACAAGGAAAGCATTTTTTAATGCTTTCCACAATGCAGGCACTCAACAAGTGTTAAATATAATCATTGAATGAACTAGTCTTTCGTTTACAAAAATGAGCAACGATTGCCCTATTCAACAAACATTTTTTGAGTATGCAATGATAGCAAGATATTGAAATATTGGGAAAGTGATACCCTGGGTATTCAGAGTTTATAATGTAATTCATACAAAAGGCAAGGAATGATTCAAGGTGCAGATTATATTTGTTTCTTATTTAGCATCTCTATAGACTCATTTTGTTATTTTTATTAGGCCATTCTTGTATTGCTATAAAGAAAGCCTGGGTAATTTACAAAGAAAAGAGGTTTAATTGGTTTAGGTTCTAAAGGCTGTGCAGAAAGCATGGCACCAGGCATCTGTTTGGCTTCTGATGAGGCCTCTGGAAGCTTACGACCATGGTAAAAGTCAAAGGCAGAAATGGCATGTCACATGGCCAAAGCAGGAGCAAGAGAGAGAGAGGGTGTGTGTTGAGGAGGAGGTGCCACATACTTTTCAATGACCAAATCTCACGAGACCCCATTATCATGAAAAATCTGTCCCTATGATTCGAACATCTCACTTCAGGGTTTACCTCCAACATTTGGCATTTCAATTCAACCTGAGATTTGGGTGGAGACAAAACTATATAATTATTTAACTTATGTGCACTAACCATTGCTCTTTATCAGATATGCTAAAGAATCCAGACTTGTGATATTTTTTCCACATAGACATCAAGACCTTTATAAAACCACTACCAGCGAGTGTCTACTATATATTCCAGACCACGAAGTCCATGCCAGAAAATTGATAGTTTTGTAGTGAAATTTGATTCCTATAAAATCAAGAAAAGGAAAAGACTGAATCTCTTTTCATTAAACATAATCGCCTTCTCATAAGGCATTTGTGATCCTCCATCTGAGGGCTTTCTAGTGATAATCTATGTGAGATGCAGGTAGGAAGTGAAAAATACTGTGTTCCCAGGGGTAGCTGTAAGCGAATTTCAAGTTAGAGTAAGAGGATACATATATCTCTGCTTTCTTATCCCTTCTTGAGATTAATTCTGCAGCAGGTTCGACGTCATTGCCCAGGTTTTGCAGGATGACATTGCTAGTTGTTCATAGTAATAACTGGATCAATAACAACTTTTGGTCATTTTTCTACCTTCTCGATTTTACCTTCACATAGATTCCTGGAACTCAAATCTTAGCTTACGATTTGCTTCTGGGAGGTCCCCAGCCCAAGTTAATTAACACTCAATTGGTATATAGTAGAGATGCTATGATTTCTGGGCAGCACTGGTGTTGAGGTTAAAGAATATGACCTTAGTGTCCTTAAATGACCTTAAATGACCAAATCTGATGAGAACTCACTATCATGAAGGCAGCACCAACTCATGAAGGATCTGCAGCTATATCTAAAGACACATTGAAAAATTTCCATTTTAAATTTGATGTCAGTAGCTAAATTGAGTAGTGTATTTTTAGTATTCACGTGTTTCTTATGTGATTTATAAACCTTCCCTCTATATTTTAGGTGAGATTAACTCAAATATTAACTGAGATTCTATTTGTAAAGGGCCAATAAAAATTTTTAACAATTATAGAAATGTACAACAAAGACATTTTTACTCTATTATTTTATGATTATGGTTAGGCTATTTCCTTCTTATGCCAACTTAGAAAATGCATGTACTAATGAGGGAAGTATAGGCATAATAATCTTGATCGTATTTTATGTTGTTTTAACTCTTTTGCATTTTACATGTGAATGCTATACACTGATTTATTATGTAGTTGTAAATTCATTTTGGCTTGTAGAAGTTGAGCTACATATTTTGTTCAAATAAAAGACAAGTTAATTTTTTTCAGCATTTCACAGATGGATTGTGGCAAATTAAAATTTTGCAGAAATTTATGTATTCTGGATGAGACAGAAAAATACTGTAGAGGCTGCTTCTCTGAAAAATTAAATTTAAAATTGATTTTAAAATATTTTATTGGTTATGTGGCCTTACAAGTGGTTAACCTGAGTGTTCTTCATTATGGAACTGTCTGAATTGATCTTTGCTTTAGAATATTCTAATTCTAGATATTTTCATAATTTTTTTAAAAAACCTCATTAACAGCAAATGCTGAATTAAAGTTTTGAGTGTAAGTGTTGCATGCTAAGTACAAATGTTGAGTAATCAATCAAAATGTTAAGTGTAGAAGTATTATGATGCCATGGTGGGGTCCAGTAGATTTATGTCTGAATCATTGCCATATGCCACAAAATTGCCTTGCACATATAGTTGATTATTCCAAAATACCTAATTTTATTCTTTTTTAAAAATAATTTATTTATTTTACTTTAGGTACATACTGTATCTGGCATTTCTCCCCGTGTTATCCCTCCCTACCCCCCATTGTCTCTCCCCTAATTTTATTCTTGATTGATTTCTTTCTGCTATTTCCATGTCCATCCATTAGCAGATCCCACTGACTGCTCATCCCAAGGGCATGATGGATATGTCTACCTGTTTCCATTGCAGGCTCTACTGCCCTAGTGAGAATTACAGTCTTCTGCTAAGATAATAGCTTCACGATTTTTCATGCCACCTTTATCAATCATCTATTCTCTATTCATGTATACTCTATAGAACAGTTTGTCACTTTTTCAAACTCTTCAGTGGATTTTTATCACACTTAGATTCAAATGCAATGGCCTTCCATAATATTACATTCCCTTCAATGATCTCTTCCATCCTGACCTGAGCTATCTTTTCTTGTACGTCTCTTGGCATCCCTATTATATGCCAGTCACTTCGTTTTTCTTCCTGTTCTCTGAATGCACCTTGTTTGCTCCTGCCTTAGCCTTTGCTCCTGGTATTTCCTCTTCCTGTAACGTTTTTTCTTTTTTTGACATAAACATCATCAGTCTTACCATTCTGATATCAAATGCTACCTCCTAAAACAAGATTTATTTTTCGACCTCTGAATCCAAAGTAGCCACCAAGTCACTCTCTAATATATCACCAATTTGATTGTCCTGTGTATTGCTTATCATCACGTGACAATTTTCTTATTACTTATTTAACAGGTTTATTTGTCTCTATTCCTCAACCAGAATATGCTACACTCCTTGGAAGGGAACTAGCCTGTCTTCCTCATTACTGTGTTGTCAGCATCTGTGTAAATTAGGAAAGAAAGTCAGTACACATACTGAGAGTAAAGTAAATACAATTTAAAATGGCTTCATTTTTGTGCATAAATATGGCTATTTTATAGTATATTTTATGTAATTAAAGTCTAATGAAATGTGGGAACTGAAATGTGATCAGCCTCCATGGGAAGAGTTTAAAATATCTCAGATTTAAACAACATACAGCATAATAAAAGACCTTTGCTATTATCATGCTTTTCATAATGCAAATCATATCTTGGATTTGTATAAATGTGATACTTAAGAATCTTCAGCTCATTTCTGAAGGAAATATTATTGAAAAGTACAGAATCTTTAGAAACAATTAGAAATAGCTACTGCTCCCTCATTGTTTTAAATCTTAAAGATTCTTTAAAGTTGCCCCTTAGGAAAAAAGTTTGTATTTTCAAACATTACAGAAGCTTCAAAGAATCATTTTTTCCCATCTGTTACAGTATTAAGGTAGATTTCATTTGATTTGAAAAGTCGCAGTGGTGTTCTTCTACTTAATAATAGTATTTAGGTTATCAAGACATCTGCTCAAGCAGCAGAATTCTCAGAATACTCACTAGAAGCCCTGAGCTCATTAGCATGTTTCAGATGACATGAACAAGTTTCTGTCGCTGACAAGTAGAAATTTAATTCCATCAGACAGTAGATGTGTTGACAGTATTGTTAGCAGGGTTCAGAAACAGGACATTGTCCAACAAGTGCTCTGTTTAAAGAATACTCTTCTTTTGTAAAGAAATCCTAGACTTGATGTACAGTGTCTAGGTAATGAAAAAAAAAAAAAAAAACTCTCCAAATTATAGGTCAGAAGTGTAGTTCAAGGTATAAAAGGAAACCTGCCCAGGACAGACATTTCTAACTTAGAACAGCATCTTTTCAGAACAAGTAACAGTTTATATATATATAGTATTAGTGAAAACATTTGGGCACCATGTAGGCAAGTGGCTCATACTGGTTAAGATCAGCGGTATTTTAATTTAATTATTTTAAGTAATTAAATTATACTTTATGGCGTTCAAAGCACAACTGAGTGGTTATAGCCAGAAGTAATTCTAGCATTTCATGCATACATATTTTGGGACCATCCCGCTGTTGTGAGGGCAAGAGAAGTGTGTGATTACAGAAGGAATCAGCCCACTAACTGGTATTTATAAATGGCTTATGATTCAAAATGATAAACCATCTATAAATTCACCAATTCAGAATACTTATAATTGGTTTTTCTTCCCTGTGACACAAGCCTTTCGTAGATGTTTCTATTAGTCCTGATTTTACTCTCAGGCTTCCTTTTTGTTCAGTTTTCCTCAGCTCCTTTTGGGGATAGAGACAAGCTGTATGATTTATCTGAAAGTCAATTTGCAACCTCACCCATGAGCATCCTCTACCTACACATAGACATATACAAAAACTGCCTTATGTACACTTCTGTTGTCAAATATTATCATTGGGAGACAGGATATCAAATAGTAATTTTCTGAAATAATCATAACTTGCCCAAACTACAGATGCAAATAGAAAAGTAGATCACTACTACTCACGTTTGGAAATTGAAATTTCAAATACAGGCTACAGTAATCAAAACAGCATTGTACTGGTACCAAAACAGAGATATAGACCAATGGAACAGAACAGAGGGCTCAGAGGCAAACAACATATTTACAACTATCTAATCTTTGACAAACCTGAAAAAAACAAGCATTGGGGAAAGGATTCCCTGTTTAATAAATGGTGTTGGCAAAACTGGCTAGCCATGTGCAGAAAGCAGAAACTGGACCCCTTCCTGATGCCTTACACTAAAATTAACTCCAGATGGATTAAAGACTTAAACATAACACCTAACACCATAAAAACCCTAGAAGAAAATCTAGGCAAAACCATTGACGACATAGGTGTAGGCAAGGACTTCATGACCAAAACACCAAAAGCATTGGCAGCAAAAGCCAAAATAGACAAATGGGACCTAATCAAACTCCGCAGCTTCTCCACGGCAAAAGAAACCGTCATTAGAGTGAATCGGCAACCAACAGAATGCGAAAAAATTTTTGCAGTCTACCCATCTTACAAAGGTCTGATATCCAGAATCTACAAAGAACTAAAACAGATCTACAAGAATAAAACAAACAAGCCCATTCAAAAGTGGGTGAAGGATATGAACAGACACTTTACAAAAGAAGACATACATGAGGCCAGCAAACATATGAAAAAATGCTCATCATCACTGGTCATTAGAGAAATGCAAATCAAAACTACATTGAAATACCATCTCACACCAGTTAGAATGGCAATCATTAAAAAATCTGGAGACAACAGATGCTGGAGAGTATGTGGAGAAATAGGAACACTTTTGCGCTATTGGTGGGAGTATAAATTAGTTCAACCATTGTGGAAGACAGTGTGGTGATTCCTCAAGGACCTGTAGACATAGAAATTCCGTTTGACCCAGCAATCCCATTACTGGGTATATATCCAAAGGATTATAAATCGTTCTATTATAAGGACACATGCACACAAATGTTCATTGCAGCTGTGTTTATAATAGCAAAGACCTGGAACCAACCCAAATGCCCATTGGTGATAGACTGGACAGGGAAAATGTGGTACATATACACCATGGAATATTATGCAGCCATCAAAAACTATGAGTTCGGGTCCTTTGTAGGGACATGGATGAACCTGGAAACCATCATTCTCAGCAAACTGACACAAGAGCAGAAGATCAAACACTGCATGTTCTCACTCATAGGCGGGTGTTGAACAATGAGAACACATGGACACAGGGAGGGGAGCACTACACACTGGGGTCTGTTGGGGGGAAATGGGGGAGGGATGGGGTGGTGGGTAGGTGGGGAGAGATAGCATGGGGAGAAATGCCAGATATGGGTGAAGGGGAGGAAGGCAGTAAATCACACTGCCATGTGTGTACCTATGCAACAAACTTGCATGTTTTTCACGTGTACCCCAAAACCTAAAATGCAATAAAAAAAAAAAAAGAAAAAATTTCAAATACAGAAGGGACCACAATAGTATGATAGGAGTTATTAAGAAATTATTTTAGGTAGATAGGAAAAGAGGTCCTTGGGAAGTTTCCATTTTTTAAAGCATCTCTGGAAAAGTTTCTTGTAAAGGCCAGCTCTTTGATTCAGGCTGGCAACCTTCAACATGTAAATAGCAGCCATTAGAAATTGGGTCCACCCAATATGGCCGTTCCCTGGCCTTCTTGCCTTTGTCCCACATGTTCCTGGCAATATAGCCACCCCTACTTATCCCCACAGGTGTGGAACATCATGGCGCCCTTCATTTGCATATAAAAAGGCTTGAGTGGGAGGGCCAGGTTTTCCCGGGTTATATGAATGACATGCCTGGTCAAACCAATCCCCGAGGCCTATGCAAATCAGATTCTGCCTTCTCCAACCTCTGTATATTGACCTGGCTGGTGTCCACTGCACTTGGAATTCCCTCTCTCAGCTTTGGAGCCCCACTCACTCTGTCTCTGCACAGGGGAGCTTCTTACTTCTTCCTTCCTTCTTGCTCCTTCTTGCTTATTAAAGACTCCACTCCTTAAAGCCACTCCACATGTATCCCTGTCCTTTTATCTAAACTGGCATGAGGACCAAGGACCCTGGTGTTCCTTCACTTATCAGAGGAATACCTGAGGTCAGGAGTTTGAGACCAGCCTGGCCAACATGGTGAAACCCCATTTCTACTAAAAATGCAAAAATTAGCCAGGGGTGTTGGCACATGTCTGTAATCCCAGCTACTCAGGAGGCTGAGGCCGGAGAATCGCTTGAACACTGGAGGCGGAGGTTGCCACTCGTCAGGGCCATAACAGTAGTCCCTCCCCATGAAATATTCAACACTTTGCTTGTGACCAGCTTTACTGTTTACCACAGCCTGAATTGTTTGAAGCTTTTTCAGGTAGAAATGTATTGTACTGGAGACTTTTATCTACTCAAGCAAACCATCCCTTTTCTGTCCCATATTCTTGCTTACCAGAGGGGGTTCTCTGCTACTGATAATTTTCTACCTTTCTCAGTCTATATTTCTGTAAGATTTCTTTTTTATTATTATTATTTTTTATATATTTTTGAGATGGAGTATCGCTCTTGTTGCCCAGCCTGGAGTGCAATGGCACAATCTCAGCTCACTGCAACCTCCTCTTCCTGGGTTCAAGTGATTCGCCTGCGTCAGCCTCCCAAGTAGCTGGAATTACAGACACGTGCCACCAACCCCGGATAATTTTTGCATTTTTAGTAGAAAATGGGGTTTCACCATGTTGGTCAGGCTGGTCTCCAACTCCTGACTTCAGGTGATCCACCCACCTTGGCCTCCCAAAGTGCTGGGATTACAAGCGTGAGCCACTTTGTTGGGTCCATTTCTGCAAGAATTGCTTCATTGAGTCTTAATCCTCTAAGTTACCTCACTCTTAGAAATATAATTGTCCACCAGGAATGTGAAGTAAAATGAATATGTGTGTATGTATGCATGTATGTGAACACGAATCTCCAAGATATACATACCATGGCAAATTTTGATTCGATCTAATCTTATTCATTGTAATGTGTAATACCCCTTGTCAGACTCACCACATTTTAGTGTCTGATTCAGCTGCTTTATACTTTTTAGTTTTACTACAAGGATAGACAAGTCAAATAGATACAAATATAGAAAACAGAAATACAAAGTTTCTGTAAGTGAGAATCTGATACATAAGTGTGAGATAAAAACAAAAGAATACAAAGACTGCAGATGGACAAATATAAACTACCTTACCTAGAGATAATTAAGAGGACTACGATCCTATATCCAGTTTCACAGCTTGTGCTAGTCCCACCCCCACTCCCACATCGAATACTAATAATTTTCACTTCTTCCATTTGTTAACATATACAAATTGTTCAACCAAATGTGTGGTTTCATTATCTGTGTAGCATTAAAAAAATATGTGAAGGGTGATAGGGAAACCCTGCATATTGTTTTGTCCTTTGACTCTCACCTATTTATATTCTTGAGGAAACTGAGTCTCAGAGAGGTAAAAACATTTAGCCAAAGTTATACAACTTGCAAATGGCAAAGCCAGAATTTCCTCCAGTCCTTTTATGTCACCACAGAGGATCCTTTACCCCTACTGATCACATGGTAGAAACTTGATAAATATTTGTTAGTTTACATGGAGATAGAGGAGACACAGAAGTGGTTTTATCCACTTGTGAAATAATGTTTACATGTAGCTATTCCTAAATAGTGTTGCTAAAAAATGTTAACATGTAGCCATTACCATTTTGGGAGGAAATCACAGTGATCTCTTTCAAATATTATATTATTAATCTTAAGGGGAGAGAGATGACACACATTAACATCCTCATCTTGCAGATGGCTAAGCTGAAGCATCTTTCTCAAGGGCAATCAAATTGCCTCTCCATGATAAGCTGCTGAGCCTGGGACTTTCATTGCTATTGTCTAAGCTAGGTCTTTCTAGGCCACTTTCAGTGCTGTTTTATGTACTGTGGATCTGTAGCCTTATTTTCTATTTACTAGGTTCATATAAAATTGATATATATTTTATATAGCACAGTGTACTTCAAAAGATCCAAGGTAAATCAATACGTAGGATTCATTCCATAAGAGTAATTAGATAGGCCCTCTAATATTGCAGTTACTGCAAATTTGAAAGCTGTAAGTTGTCTGAATCAAAGGAAAAGTCACCCAGCTTATACTAGTACCTTTCGGAAATACAACTAAAGATGATTTTATTTATGGCTAAACAGTGACAAAAAGGAAAAACAGAGCTGCTGAAAAGATCCCAGTTTTGAGGTTTTTTTGTTTGTTTGTTTGTTTGTTTAATGTCATTCTGGGTGAACAGAAAATATAAACAAAAAAAGAATAACTAAAATAATAACTCAAAATTACTCGAGATAACCAAGGGATGTAATGTCAAAAGGTTGTTTGAAGTTGTGAAATACAATGTTAATTTTTATTTAGCTTTTTGAATGTAGAATTCTTAGAATATAATTTGCTAAACCTAATATTTACATTGTGAAATGAACCATGGGATCATTAATGCATTTTTGTAAGGAATACGTCTGAGAACAGATAAGACATTGCAATAACAACTGATGCAAATTGAGAGAATTACTAAAGAAATTGTAGTCTTGGTAGAAAGCAGATGACACACTAAAGCTATCACCACTTCATACGCTAAGACAAATATGTCAGCTTCTACTCTGGGAGGGGTACAGCCCTTCCTTCAACTGTTTCATATTCTCCTGAACAGACTACTCTCAGATTATTATTATTATAATTATTATTATCAGCATCTGATCTAGTCCTTCCAACTCATTAGCTGCAATGGTCTTTCTTTTCTAACATATGCCCCTCTAGATCTCTAGAATTTAACATTGCCCATGTTCTATGTTTTACTTCCTAACCCTTTCTTTTCTGATTTCCTGTATGTATATTCCTCAGGTTTATATTGTGAAATCAGAAATTGTAATTTCTAATTTCCAAGGGTTCACAATCTTTTCTTCAAAATGCATGTGATCCAACCATTTTTGGGGATTCCATGTTTACAGATTTTAGAAAGGCTATATGATGTATAGGCTGCCATTAAAATCAAACAAATTATACACAGGAAATAAGATTGTACGAGTAGAATGAATGAAGAATGGTAAGAAGCCCCAAGTTAATTCAGGTCAAATTTTGCTGACAACTTGATTGAAATCGGGTTAGTTCTCAAACCTTTTAGGATTTTGAACTGGAAATGAGAGATGATGAGTCTCTGGATAAATGGCTAGACTCTAGATACCAGTGCAGATTATTTTATTTCAATTATTGTCTTATCCATAACTGTTTTGTCTCAACTTCAGTCATGTATCTCCTTGGCTTTCACACAGCTACGACATTTGGTTGACTGTAACAAAATGCTAAGAAAAATCACAAGAAGAAATTACAAGGAAAATGATCCAAGAACAAAGTTCTCTAATAATAGAAAAGACCTGAGTTCCAAGTTCCCCATGTACAGGAGAGACAGGGTGGAAATACTTAGTAAGTAGTAACTGCTATGTGTCCTCCAAAGTTCAGTTATTCCTGAGTAGAGCCACTAGATTTTACTTGAAGAGTACATTCATCAACTCACTCAAAATCATTTCCTTGACTGCATATTGTATAGAAACCAGTGTGCCCCTTACTGTGTGGAATTAGCATGAAAGTTAAATATTATAATCCAGAATTTCATCAAATAAAAGTTAAGAAGTTTTAGCAGTTATAGGTGAGAGATATCTCTTCTGATTTGGAAGATTTGGGAAAGTTTCACATGGGTAGAAAGATAAATACTTAAGGTATATCTTACTGAATTTGAGGGAAAAAAAAAGTCCTTCTACATTGTCAGATGTCATTATTTATTGCCTTGATGAAGGCAAGGAACTGCTTTATTAGAAACCTATAACTGACCAGCATTCAAAGTAGAAGAAAAAAGGATACATATATTATTTTAGATTAAAAATAATAATAACTAGATTGAGATCGTAGCTTTCTAACATGGGTCACCTGCCTAATTTGATGCCAGTTTAGTTACTTTAAGATAGTAAATGAAATATAAGAATAAAAATGGTTATAAAAACAAAGTTTATAATGAACAGCAACAATAAAAAATTGATTATGACACATAAAATTTTGGCACTTAAAATTAAAATGTGCTAGTTCCACTTCCAGTATTAGTGAGTTAAGGTTCTTTGGCTCAAAATTTTATCTGACATTGTCTGGGGAAAGTATCTGTGGAGACATTGAATTATTACCAATAAAAAGAGAGGGTTGGTAGCACCAGGGTAATAAAGAAAAGAGAAGCCTGAAAATGTCAGCCCAGATTGAGGTACTTCTTTTTTTCTTTTTCTGGAAGCTACCTTTGAAAGCTGTGTGTAAGAAGATAGAACACCGCGAAATCCATACCACTATGTCATGGATTTCAGGGGTGTTCAAAGAGCATGAGTCTTGTTTATATCTCAGGCATTTATCTGAGATCCCAAATGTCTATACCTTAAAATAAACAATTTACCAACCATGACAAATCCCAGGTTTATAGCCTTTCAGATCCTGATTAGAATAAGGTTATTTTAGCTGGTAAGAGCCACAAGCCTAGCTGCCTGACAGAAAAAAAATATACACACTCTCTAGAGAAATATGATATTATAATTGCATTTTAAATATAAAATGCATTACACTGAATCAAAAATAACTGGACATACAAAAAGTCAAATTTTCTCAGAAAACCAAAAGAAAGAAAGAAAATGATTAGAGAAAGATATGAGATATAGAAAATGGAATTAGTACTCATGGGCTTTATAGTATTTTAATATTAAAGATGTTTCCATATATTATAATGAAGAAAGAACCTAATGAATATCTTGAGACATCATTAAGCAAAAATAAGAGAGAATTTATAAAGTGAAACGAGTTTGGAAGAAAATACCCAGAATGAGGCGTGGAGAAGCAAAATAATAAAAGTACAGGGGGAAAAAAGCACATTTGATACTAAGAAAACGTATTATATACATCATCTCAGATTCTCAGAAGAAAGGAAGAATAAAACAGTATTATTATTTTTTATTTTAAATAAAATTCTTATTTATTAAGTATGAGTAAAATGAAAATAACTCTGGGATAAACACAAAAACAGTATTATTATTTGAAGAGGTAATGATATAGAACTTTACAAAGTTGCCCACAGCCCTAGAACAGATATTTAAAATAATATAATGGACAAAAAATAAATACAAACAAAAACGTAATAAAATTTCTGAAAAACAACAAAAAATCTTCAAAGTATCCAAGATATGGGGGAAAAGGAGCCATTTTCAAAAGAATGGCTAAAGTACTAACATTTGACATCTCATTAGAAATCCACAGTAACTGAATATTATCTTCAGATTGAAAAACACAAAGTAGCAATATACAACAAGCAAAAATATCATTCAAAATTAAAGATGAAATAAACATTTTTTCAGAATATAAGTAAAAAACAAATTCCTAATGAGCAGACCCGGACCAAGTAAAGATGTAAGTAAGCCTAAATTAATTTGACAGTATGAACAATAAAAACACAATATATGCCAGTAATAACGTTAAATAAACAAGACATAGATTACATGACACACAGTTCCATAATAGATGCTGCCAAACACTGCATAGGTGTGATAAAACAACAAACGTTTCTTCCATGGGAGGATGTAGGATGGTTCAAAGTGAAAGGAAGGAAATAAGCACTATTTATGAACAGAAACCAGGAACAGCCAGTGTAGCTATGCTAGTGACGCACAAAGGTTTCAAAAGCAGAACAATTACAATCATAGAAGGTAGTTTATTCAATACCATAAAATATGAAATTAATAAAAATGATACAATTCTAAATGTGAATGTCTCAGGTAACCTAGTCTTACAATGTATTTTAACCAAAATCAGCAGAGGTAGATAGAAGAATATAAATATATTCATGAACTTGATAGGAACGTTTTAACATAAACAGAAATCCAATAACTATATAAAAGATTTGAACATCAGGATTATTAA
This sequence comes from Cebus imitator, assembly GCF_001604975.1. Classification (NCBI taxonomy): domain Eukaryota; kingdom Metazoa; phylum Chordata; class Mammalia; order Primates; family Cebidae; genus Cebus; species Cebus imitator. The sequence goes on along the minus strand of NW_016107693.1, from coordinate 1,685,288 downwards.
ACTTGATCTTATTAGCATACAAAGCACGCTGCACCCTAAGGCTACAGAACACATTTTTTAAAAGTTTTCATGGACTATTTCTCCAAAATAACAATATGCTGGTTCATAAAACTGATTTTAATGAATCTCAAAAAATATTTTAAGCTACACAGAGAACATTCATTGACTACCATTGAACTAAGACAGAAAATAACAACTAAATGATAATTGAAAAACTCCCGTGCTTGAAGATTTAATAAAATGCTTTTGTTTAACAAATACAGAACAAGCTGAAGAAAATATTGCAATGTAAATGAAAGAATAGATGGTACTAACTGATAATAAAAATATCTCTCTATTTGTACATATGTGTGTATGGATTACATATATACACATATATGACCTGAAGTTCAACTAATATCATTCTTAGTTATTGCTTTACCTAACTATATATTTATATGTATACATTAAAAAGAGTAAAATCAATGGATAAAATAATTATGAAATTGATATTAAAAACAAAAAAATTCACTTGCCACAGGTAGGGGATGATCAATAAAAATGGAGAAAAGAAAAGTTCAAATCTTATTAAAATCAATTTTATTTATTTATTTATTTTTGAGACAGAGGCTCACTCTGTTGCCCAGGCTGAAGTGCAGTGGCTCAATCTCAGCTCACTCCGCCTCCTGGGTTCAAGCAATTCTCTGCCTCAGCCTCCCATGTAGCTGGAATTACAGGCATCCACCACCACACCCGGTTAATTTTTTATAATTTTAATATAGACATAGTTTCACCATCTTGGCCAGGATGGTCTTGAACTCCTGACCTCATGATCCACCCACCTCAGCCTCCTAAAGTGTTGGGATTACAGACGTGAGCCACCATGCCGGCCTTATATTTTTTACTTAATGTGACAAATACTTATTGACTCCTTCTATGTACCAGACACTTTTCTAGAGTCAGGTGCAGGGATGAGGAGATATGGCAGTGAGCAAAACAGACAAAAATTTTTCACTGAAATAGTGAAGTCAGGTTGCCGCAGTAATGTTTGGAGCATTGATTGGCAAGAGGATGAAAAGCTGGATGAAGTGTGTCTAATACATGAGGTGCCATGACTTGGCTTTTTTTTGAGGTAGTTAGAAGGAGAGATCATGGAATATGTCTTACAGAGATTTACAGAGCTTATCCCTCAATTCACATCTTGGAATGAAAGAGTTCTTAAAAATTCAGTTTTGCAGATCCTTAGTGACTCATACAACTTTACTCTTTTGTTATTTGAACATTCTGAACCTGAGACTACAGATAGCAAGAGTATTGGAGATTTCTTAAAGTACAGATATTAAACACAAACAGTGCACATGGGTTGAATCTAGAGGACCTAAATATCCTAATTTCCTATTTCAGAAATGCCTTGAATTCAACAGAATTACAGTTGAAAATAAAAACAGATTTTTGGTGGACATAAGAGCATGCGTTCAGAGAAATTCCATAGATTGTGAACCATATGAGCCATTATTTACTTTGTAAGTCTGATTTTTGGTAACAAACCTAATTTACTGTCTGAATCATAAATAACTTTCCCTGTCATGAAAGTGATTTTTCAAAAGAAAAATTTTGAGCTGAAAATGAACTATCACAAAACACAGTATTTCTGGAATTATGGTAGTAAACGTATGATTTTCAATGCTATGCTATTCCGTACTTTGTGACTAAACCCTGAAGAAGTTTGGACTTAACTAGGTTTGTGAAAAGGTGTTTTTTTAAAGGCAATTCTGTAATTAAATACTTAATTAAGATTCAGGATTAAATATGCTTTTCACTGACTCTTCTTTATGACTCTAAAAGAAAGTCTCATTGGTCCAATAGCAATATTTCCATTAACTTGACAAAAATCTATAAGTGATGTCACTGTATCCATAATTGTACATATAAAGTAGGTTAAAAGGTAAAATGCAATTTTATTAAAATACTAAATTAAAATTCTTTTAGCTGGATTTATTTGCTGACTGCTGGCAAGTGAACCACAGTCACCTGTGAAAAATATCTGACTTCCCTCATGCCCACATTTGTAGCAATGTATTCCATGAATTATTTTAGTCTAAATAAGTTGATGGCTGAATCAATATATTATTTGTTAAACATTTTAATTTGAGTATGTAAGGGTAGACAATGAAACATCAAAGTTTAAACCAACGATATGTTTTTCCAGGTGGTGAAATGCCAAGGTGATAATGATGAACTATAGGGCAATATTTCAATATTGACTACGGTCTGGAAAATGGCAGATGAACTTCCATGTAGATAAGAAAGTCTGAAAAATAGCCTAAACTAAATTTACGAGAACACAAGCCCTGAACTTTTAGTTACAACTACAAAAACAGAAACAAAACAAAACAAAACAAACAAACAAACAAAAAACAGATTTAGAAATCACTGAAGATTATTGTTGGAAAATATTAATCCAATTTATTGTTGAAGAGAGATCAAGATGATACCACAGGTAAAAGACATGTATTGAAAGTAAGATGTAATTATTTTCTTTTCCCAATACATGCAGGAAACTAGGATCTTTTTATACATAAAATATGATGAATTGTAGCCGGTCCTCAAACCTGAAAGAAAGCTGTAGAAGACCTAGAGAAATAAGAATAATGTTTAGGTGTCTGGGGAATACTATTTAAACCAAATCTTGAATAGTGTAAATTGATTAGAGTATTTCTTTTTAGAAAGATGAAATAATTAAGGATATCAAATTCCAAAGGATATGAATACAGTGAACATGGTATTGTCCTCTGGATTCTGGAGAACTGGAAATAAAAACTACTACAATGTGTTCAGAGCTATCTAAGATCAACTAAAAACTACATAAAATACTTTATATCATTACAGGTAGGAGCAAGGTGTTTTTAATGCTGTTAAAAACTAAAAATATACAAAGGCATGGGAAGGTTTCTGATAAATGTATATGTAATGACAATTCACTTGTTTAAGGAAAAAAATACATGGATTGAATTATAGGATATACAATAAGCCCAGTAACACACAGTTTATTAGCAGAAACAAGAAAATAAGCAAATAATACCAATCCAGGCTTATAGATGTAATGCTACATGTAGAGACTGGTGATGTGGGGGGTGTGTGTGTGTCCATATGAGTAAGAGGATATTGAAGCTACCACAGGAGCATAGCAACTAAATTTAATCTCAACAAATATTTAGGAGGCAAAAGAGCAAGAAGGAAGAAGGGAATAAAGTTTCAAAGGCAGGACATTGAGAGGAAAGGATGATGTATAAAGGAACTGCAACTGTGTCACTACAGTTGTAACACCAGGTCTTGGGTAGTAAGAGCATGAGATGAGAATGGAGACATAAACAGGCAAGTCATACACTTGGCCTGTAAACTTGGCATGTTATAAACTTGGTTTGTATCTGAGGGAGAAAGGGGGGCTTTTAAAGAACACAAAATGATGGGGTATGAGATAGGAGGAAAATTATCTTTGCCTTTTACCATTCTTTATCTTTGCCTGAGTTAAAACCGCTAGCATAAAAATGAATGTATCCATCGAAATATTTTTTAATGGTGAGTAAGAGACAAAAGTTCAAAAACATATAGAGGATGATTTCAAACTCATTTCACAAACCTTAAAACATTTCTTGAAAACAATACAATTAGGATTAAAGTCAAAATAACATTAGAAGTTGACATGAAATTTCATAGTATGGAAAAGGTTTTTAAGTGACTTGTAAAGAGCAAGATAGAAAGTCAGCTCGCCTGTGTTTGTGGAGATAAGAACTACAACGATGACTATGCAATGCATTGATTTAGATGGCTCCAATGTAGATCCCTATTTACCTTCCAAGCAACAGGAGTAGCAGCAGGATTTATGAACACTGACATCACACCATGCCACTTGTTTTCTTAGACCTAGTAATTAATAATGGCATGATTTTGTTCTGTTATGAAATGGAAGAAAATCACCCAAGATCTAGAGGCTATGGTAGATGTCAAAGTGATGGAGAATAATCTCTAAAAGTCGTTTTTATACATTTGGACAAATGGCAGAAAATGTGACCAGAAGAAGGACAGATATATTTGTCCCTTTTTCACCAAATACAGGGGATAATTCCACTTCTAGTGAAAGTTGGTAGAACATCTCAAAGTAGAATTGCAACAGAAAACTAGAGAAGTTCTGTCCTCCAACTTTAGCAGACAATGTACCTGTAACCTAGCAGGGCTCAGTTTTTAATAAATACTGGTATGAAATAGTATGAGACAAAATATCCTTGCCATGATGCATAATTTTCTAGTTACCTTCCATGCTTCCTTTGTCAGGAAGACAAAAGAATGAATATTCACCACCATGTACCTACCTCTTCAAGGTCAACTTACATTCTATGGGGTAAGAATTTTAATAATGCTTACAAAGTCAGGTGGAGAAAGACGAAGAGAAAGGAAAGGGCAATGAAACATGACCCTGTAGAAAATATCATCTTAAGATAAGCAAAGAGAAAACAAAAGAAAATATTTTGTGGAATTTATGCAAACTTTTCTCAATGATAACAAAAGAAACCAACACAAAATGAAAGAAATACAGAAATGATATAGTCTTTAAAAAGACAGATTTTAGAAAACATGTGGGAAAAAACTCATAACATCAAAAAATTAAACAAAATCATGAAATAATTCAGTAAGATAAGGATGAAAGAAAAGTTTCAGATGAAATTGAAGATGGCAAAACTAAGGGAAGAATTTAAGGAGGCAAATAATTCTACTGGAACTTATTAAGATGTGGCTTTGGAAAAGCAAAGATAACAACCAACAACTTAACATCCTGTACCTGTGATATGAAGAACAGGCTGGAAATAGAATCCCTAAAGTGGAGTGAAAAGGCACGAATAGAGGGAAGCAGGTATAGGAAAAATTATAGAGACAGGCTTGAAAACCACAGTGAGTTAAAATGATCATAATTGATATTTCTATGAAAAGTAAAATAAAAAGCAGGAAAAAATGGAACAGAGATTTTATGTAAAGATATAATAGAAATTAAGGATGTCAATCTGTGGAATAAAAAGACTATATATGCAGCACTGTGATTGAAAATCAACTGCATTGAAAAATTGGTGAAGTTACTGAAAGTCATTTAAAAATTCTCCATATTCTCAGATACCAGGTATAATTCACACACACACATGCACACACACACACACACACACACACACACACACGCATACACACACACATCAGGTCAGTTTCAGACATTTTACTTATAAGCTGTAAACATGCCAGAAAATATGAGAGTAATGTCTACAAAATGTTGATGGGAAAAAGCATGAGACTAAAATATCTCTACACAGCCATGTTGATGTACCTGTGTAAACCAGGCCAAAGAGCTTCATCCATAAAGCTGTACCGTCATCCACTTGTGCATGTTATAAATTTTGCATGATGATGTGCTGCCACCAATGGAGAGATGAGGAAAAGTGACATGTAAATAGTCCTTTAGACAAGTTATTGGTGCTAATCTGCTGATTTCTTCAGTCAAGGGAAACAATCTTTCTCCTGCTCCACCACTGATTTGGCAGTGGAGCCAACCGAGTTAAAGAAAGGATTTTAAAATGGAAGAATGTTGTGTTTCGATGGGCATCCTCAATATTTACCTCTTCTCCTTCCGCCTAATTTTCTTCTGGGAGGTATAGGGATAAAAGACAGTCCATAGTGAAGGAGCATTGTGTGAGCAAGGAGCGTCACTTGCTAAAAAGTTTACATTAAGTGTGAGAATTCCTGTTTCTCTTCCATTTTCTTCTATAAAACTAGAAAAGGAGAAAGATAAGGCTAGATTCCTTGCAATCTCATTGGCTCCTCCTGTTCTCAATTTTTTACTATTTTCCCTCTTTCTTTTAACGTTATCCTCCCTTCCTCTAACGCCCAGAAGGCATTCTCATCACTCAAAAACCTCTGTTAAAAGCTTTACTTGAGTGAAGATAATGTAAAGTAATTGACTTTTGTGTGTGACTTTCAAAATCAGTATAATTTAAAACCTTTAAGAGCTATCTAGTATATCTTACTACTTCAAATATAACAAAAATGGTTGAAATTTGTAGAGGCGGGATGATTACATCTATATCCAGAAAGTTTAAATATCAAAAAAACATTAAAAGTAGTGTAACAAAATTTAACTGTAGTTGTGCTAGGCAGAATAATAATAAACCAGCTTTAAAAAAAATGAGAGAGAGAGAGGATTGTGCTCTGCTCTGTCACCCACACTGGGTTGCAGTGGCTTTATCATAGCTTACTGCAGACTTGAACTTCTGAGCTCATGTGATGATGGTCCTTCTTCATCTTCTCAAGTCCCTAAGAATACAAGCACACACCACCACTTTCCACTAAGTAATACTATTATTTTTTTTAGAGATGTGGCTTTGCTATTTTGCCCAGAAGGCTGATCTCATACTCCTGACCTCAAGCAATTATCTCGCATTGGCCTCCCAAAGTGCTGGGACTATGGGAACCCAGAAATAAACAAGCTTTTAATACAGAGAGTCCTTGTTTTGCACAGTTTCAAATATGCATTCATATCAATTACCATGGTTTAATTAAATAAAACAAATCCTCCACAGCATGGTCATAATTCCAATTGATGCAGTGTATCAGTGGTACGTGTATAAAGTACAAACTTCACTGCTGCTCTTCCAGGCATGAATCACTGGGTAAATAACAGAGGCACATCCCGATCGATGACCAATCGCACATTTATTTCCACGTCTGCTCTTGACTAGTCACTGCAGATGTGTTCACGCACAGACAGCAAAGCACACAGTTGTCTCACTGCAGTGTCTCCTAGTCTTCAACTCATTGGATAATTTTCAAAAATAGATAAATTGAAAGAGCAAATTGGCTAACAAAGATGAAATTGCAGCAAAGAGACAAAAAAGTGATAATATGTTATGATCTATATATTTAACAATTTAATATATTAACATATTATTAATGATAGACATATAAATCAACATTAATATTAATGTACACATATATCAACATTATTAATGATGTCAATATATACCTATATCAACATATTAATATGTACATATGTTAATATGTACATATACCAACATATTAATAATAATATATATGCATACCAAGATATTAATAATATTAATATATACATATATTAACAATATATTGAGTTTATTCTTTCACAATGATATCATAATTTGAAGAAAAAACTAAAGGAAAATGTCAAAATGTTTAAAACCACATCAAATTTGAGCCTTCAAATACACGTTATTTTAGTGGCAGTAGGATGGATTCAGAGAAATATTCTACACAAAATCTTAGTTAAGCATGCTGTCTTTCAAAAAGGTAATTGTCTAAGTCTAGAGTTTAAAAAGTCCCTACATTTCTAGAAAATAAAGAGAATATTTAATGTGCTCTAAATGTTACCAAATTATTTAATCATTCACAAGAAATTTAAGTTCCAAGTATTGCACCTTCGGTACTAAAGGCCAAGAAACACAAGTTCAGTTGAAACCCCAGAGACCCAACAACACGCAAAATGACGTTTAAGTGCAATTAATTTACACAATGACTCCAGTTCTTCACTCTGATGTAAAACAAAGGAGAACAGCAAACATTTTAAATTGTAGAAATAGAAGAAATGGTTCTTTTGTCACCTTCTTGGATTTCTCTACCAACTGAAAGCAAATAACAACTTTATGGTAAGGAAACTTTCTTTCCTACTGAAAGGCCCTTTATGTGTTTTAATGAAGGTTCTAAGAAGTGGGTGGAGATAGGTCCCAGATACTGATAAGATGCAAGGTCTATACTTGGAACTCACCGTCTATGGTGGGCACTTTCTGTTCCTCTCATTCCTCAGAGCTGTTCTCCACATTTGCCTGCCCTGTTTCGTGCTCAGGAAGCCAAGCTCTTCTTTGCAGTTGTGTTTTTTATTTGTTTCATGGGATAAAGAACAGAGAAGATAGATGTGGATTTTTTTTCTTTTGACCTTAGTTCTCCAATTTAGCAGTGACTGCTTCCTCCTATGATTAAAGATGCTCTTACATGGTCTTTAATCTAAGTTCCAGCTCTCACTATGGTCTGGTACTGCATTCTCCTCTTTGTTTACTCAGACCTATAGGTCGTAAAGGCTTCCTGCTATTATTGTTCACTGGGTGCTTCAGTATCCCTTTTTAGTTCCAGTCACCTTATTCATACCTCTGGAAATAGTCCTTTATAAATTATCTTATGAATCCCTTCTGTTTCCTGCCAAAATGCGGAATAAGAGGCAGAAGGGACACTATGAGAATTCAAATAGAGACGCTATTAATCTGTTTTGGATAGTTTCATAAATACATGTAAACATGGTATTTCAGAGGCCAAAACCTGGCAGTTTATAAAGACACATTCTGTCTGTGTACAACACCCACCTACGTTTGCTTTTTTGACTTTTTGTCTCTTCCTGGAAGACCATACATCCCTCTGACAAGAGCAGAGGACTTTCTGAGATCAGGAAAACTCCTGGATAAATTTTTTTAGACCAGTCTTTCATAAGAGTGTGTTTTTTCATTCTGTCCTGGTTCTTAACGTCAGAATTCCCTGAGACTCCCAGAACACTCTCTAGGGAAATCTGGGCTGCCTCTACCTCAACCCAGCCAAAAGCAATGGTTTGTCAAGACAGCTGTGCAGAACCAAATCTCCACCTATGGCTTCCCAAAACAATTTATTGCCACCAGTGGAAACAATTCTTCATACCCATAGTAAAACTTTGTCAACCATCCAAGAGGTAAATCAATTACTAAATACTTCCATGCCATTAGGGAGACAAATGTGGTGTCTAAATGCAAGTGCCTTGTGAACAAGTCGCATCTAAAAGGGGCTAAGATAAACTCTCGGCTGGGAACGCAGACAAGGAAATGTTCTGCCTTCTGTGAAACCAACAGAGACTTAAGACGACATGGAATTTCCCAAATGGTCACAGTTAATGAGCTGTACTTGACTTTGGGGATAATATCTTTATAAAGTTAATGGTGAAATATTTAGTTACAGATATCCTCATGTGGCTTCACATTAATCAAATCCCTTTTCTCCATATTCAAGTGTGAGTAGGATTTCTCAACAGAAAAAAAAAAAAGTATGATTAGATTTTGTGCCTATTTTATTTTCTAGGGACAAAATCTTGCAATAGAATACTCAACAGTTTCACAAAGCAGTATTTTAACATTTTTTAAAATCTTATTTATGACTATTTTTTTCCTAGGGGCTTCATGATTTTCATCTATCCAGTAAGCATCACAGAGCCTTAGAGTCAAAAGAAAACTTCTAAAATATGCTCGCAGAAAGTTCTCTGGTACTCCTTAATAATAAAGTATACCATTGTTAGAGTCATTAAAATGTTTTTAAAATTTATTTAGATATGTATGATTATCGTGTTGAGTAACAATAGTACACATTAAAATAATTTTTAAAAATTATTTCCAAAGATATTTACCTTGAAAGAAGAAATGAGGTTAAAAAAAAAGTTAGCTGACTTCTTTGAGCAAATTGTAAGTGTGATTATTATAAAGATAAATCCTGCAAATTTCTGTGTTGGGTACATAAACAATGAATTTGTCAGGTAGGGATAAATATCTACTTAAACATGGATCAAGATACAGTTCTATTACTACAAGAATTGGAGATAAGATAATTGAATTGAGCCACTATAATAAAACATCTTCTATCTTCACAAAGGCTTATTATTGGTAATAAATCCAAAATATACTTAAAATCACTTAGCAATTTAATTTAATAAACATGCTATTACCTTGAATTAATAATAATAGCAGCAGTAGTATTTTAGATAAAGTTAGTATTGTGTATAAAGCCTTTAACTGCACTAAATGTTTAATTCCATACTATGAAATATATATATAATATTCTTTCTACTACACCAAATATTTTCTACTACCCCGAGGAGAAAGGCATTGTCTTCATTTTGTTCAGTGAAATAAAGAGGATCAAAGGGTCTAAATGATGTGCTCCCATTCCTTCCTCTGTCAAAGCTGTTCTCTCTCCAACCCTGTAGCCCCCATGCAGCCATGTTCACTGACCCAACCTAAAATGAGCGGCCCTCAGACAATTGGGTCAGGAAAAACTTCCTGTGGAGTCATTTCACTCTTAAAATAGTCTATATGTATTGAAATAGTTCAATATTCTATAAAGTAAAAAGTCTGAGTCACGGGGCAAGATTTGACAAAACCATTTGCTTCTTAAAAGAAACATACACGCACACCACACACCCACACCCACACACACATACACTACTGCCTTTATAGTAGTGTTGCTACTCTACCGAAATGAAAACCAGAGAAACTAGACTTAAGCGTGAATAAAGTAGGAAGATCATGCTTCTCTGATTTTCAGTCTCTTTCCCAGCAGTATTTACCAAGAGGACTGTCAACAAGTGAGCCTCTTGTGCGGCCAAAGGGATGTAACAGATAAGAAACCAGGGGAATAAGTAGCCAAGAAAACAAATGATTTAAAATAGTATTCACTGCCTAATGTCAAGTGAAGCCGTTAGGGAGAACTTAAACATTTTTAACACTTTAGAACCTACTACATCTCATCACTGCACCCCAGTTTGCTCAGCTAATGAATGTGTTTGTGCCCTCCATGTGAAAAGTATATGAAACCCTCTGTTGTTTCTCATTAAGATATCTATAAAACATATGGCAGATGCCCCTGAAATGAGGCTCATTTAACTGACCCTTTTCTAAGATTTAGGGCATCAGAGTCACATATCCAATTCCAGCTGATTAAGGAAGTTTTATAGAAGCAGAACTAGAAGAAAATGGAACTGAGTTGTGCCTATAAATATGGTGTGCAGCGACAAGCCTTTCAGAAGTGTTTATTAAATGAAAAATGGTTTTTTCACCCTGACTGCTGTATTTCATCAGAGGCCCCCGAGCTCTCTGTCAATATCCCTTCACACAAATAATGAACACAGGGTAGGCACTCAAACCAGCAAAGGCACCTTAGCCTCAGTGATTCTTTCTCCTTAAAACTTGGTGCGAAACTATGAATCAATAGTGTATATGTAATAGAAGAGTGGGTTTTACTATTGATAATCTTCTTATCTTTAACTGAGTAGAGGAGAAAAGAGACAGAAAAGAAAGTTTACAATATCCGTGACCCATTCAACCGTGAGTCCAACCTGGATGGATGATTTATTATGACCCAATTTATTGTTTCTCCTCTAAAGCCAGTCACAATAAAGAGTACTTATTCTAAAACTACTCAGTTTGTGATGTTGTCTTTGACTCCTCTTTGGAAGTTGCTTAACAGAAGTGCATTGTGCTTTATATTCTGAACATTGTGTTTTAAGATTTTCACATAATAGAAGATTTGAGCATTATTCAGGCCCTTTAAAGAGATAATGGAGTTATATTAAATATAGCTTGAACTATTAAAGTTTCTTAACACTTTTTGCAGTATTTATGATTCATCTTTTATATTGCAGGTTTTATGACCTCAATCTTTTCCTTCTGTGTTTTAAATTTCCTGCAAATATTTGCAATTAGAAGCTAAATACCATTTAAAAGTCAGAATGAATATGATACAGAATGCAACTGATTTTTTATTCACATGTCCATGTCCACATCTACTCTGTTTTTTGATGCTTGAATTTTTGTTCACCCCTTCTTTTTGAGTATCATGCAACTATCTATACGCATACTTTCCTCAACAGAGAGCAATGAGTTCCAACACTGTTTTTGCCATATATGTTAGTGCTGCTGTAATATAAATAATAACCGTTCTAACTTGATGAGGAAAACAGAGTGCACCCATGTGGTGCTTGCTTAGTTCTGAAATACATTCCTGAGCAATAATTAGTAATAAACAGATCTTTTTTAAGGAATCATAGGACATTTGAGCTGAAAATCTTAGGAGTTGTATTTGTTTTCCTGGGCAGCTTAAAAGAGCAGAAGTGTATTGTCTCACAGTTGTGGAAACTAGAAAGCCAAAATTGAGGTGTCTGCAGGTAATGTGATTTCTGAATTCTATCAGGGAAAATCCTTCCATGCGATTTCCTAGCCTCAGGTGGTTCCCTACAGTTACTACACTTTAATCACTGCCCCATCCTCACCTGCTGTTCACGTGTACGTGTCTCTGTGTCTTTTCTCCTCTACTTACGAGGACACCAGTCATATCAGATAAAGAGCCCTCTCTCCTCTAGTATGACCGCATCATAAGTAATTACATCTGCAACCGCCTTATTTCCAAATAATAAAGTTACATTTTGAAGTTTACACTAAATGCCCCTCTACATATCTTGTGAAAGTGAAGACTGAAGACTTCAATATATCTTTTCCAGGGATGCAATTTAACCCTTAACAAAAGTCATCTATCAAACCACTTTCTTCAAGGCTAAGAAATTAACTTACGTTGGAAAAATGTTTTATAAATTAAGAATCGATGCATGCTATTTTATTTGTCCCTAGTAAGGCAAAAAGTGACCTCAAAGGAGACGAAGAGCATATACATCATTAATCCCTTGATATTTTTAGGGTTTTTTTTTTGTTTGTTACTGTTACTATGCCAGAATTATGAGACAAGCTTCTAGGAACCCTTCTTTCTATTTCTAGCAGATGGAGCTGTACAGCAATTCTATCTGTTAGAGAAAAGCAGAGGTTCAGTAGAAAAGCATGAAGACCAAGGTTATTTGTTGGATATAAAAGTCTTCAATTAATACAGCAGCACTGAGTCACTCATGGTCCATCATGAATCTAGAGATGAACCATCAGAAAAAAATGTGTAGCTCACTTCTTGCTGACTTTGAGCTGTTGTCGCTGTAGAAGCGGGCTGGATAGTGTGAATGCCTCTAAGGTCTGTGAAAACACAATCTGATTTGGTTCATCACTGCCTGGATCTACAACTCAGGCAATGATTGTCACATTAGCCTTTTGCCTTACTTTTCTTTAAGTCTTGGTTCCCACAGCAGTAAACTAGGCATTTAAGCAGTTCTGTATTAACCATTTTAGACCACCAGAAAATCCTTTAATTACAAAGGTACATTTTCATGAACGTGTCTTTTTAGACGCCCAAAGCTTGTAGAAACAAATGAAGTAATACACACTGCAGAGGTAGCATTTAAAAACTAGCACAAGCTTTCACAACAAATCAGAAAATAGCCTATTCCTGAGGTGTATTACTGAGGAAATCATGTTGTCACTGGTTCTGGTCTAAGGCTTTCAGATAAAATCTTGATGCCTGAAAGGAAAGCAAGCAAGCTGTGTCACTTTATTACCTTACTCCACATAATAGAAGATAAGGATGAGAACAGGTAGAAGGCAATTTTCTTCAAATAGAACTGTTAGCCAAAGCAGTCATTGGCCTGCTAAAGTCATACCTGCTGACTGTCTTCAGTGAATGACATTAGTGCCCTAAAATAAACAACTTGAGGTTCAATGTGATTTTGAAATAAAGGTTTAAATCCTAAAAATAATATTAACGATTTGGGGCATTATGGACCTTTGGAGGAATCTGATGAAAGCTGAACACTGTTCGCCAAAAATGGTGCATGTCACAGTCATTACAAAGTCTGCATAACATTACAGGGCCTAAATGGGCTGCCTGTTTTATGCCCCTTCTTTTAGGTGATGTTCCTAGATTATTAGAAGACACACTGTGGAACGAAACATAATCATAAGAAGTCGTATCATTTTTAAGGAATTTGACATAGCATGTAACTATTTCCACTGGAAACCATGTTGAGAAATCTGGGATCCTTTCAAAATGAAATTCCTCTTTAATAACATCACTATACTTTTCAAAATTACCTTAAGGACCAGGTATAGCACTTAGAGACTTAGTATGCACATCTTATTTATGTAAGCCTTTAAAGCAAGTATGGAGTGAAATAACTTTTCTTTGCTTAGCCAGCCTGAAATTGTCTTACCTTTTAAACAATAATTTCAGTTGATATAGTAAACAATCATTTTAGTGCAAATATTTGTCCTGGATTTCCTATTGTTCTTAGTTGCTTACTATACAGCATAAAAGCAGTGGTTCAAAAGAAAAGCATGGGGACCAAAGTTGAATGCATAAGGCTTCAATTAATACAATAGCACTGAGTCGTAGTCCATCACATATTTAAAGATGAACCATCAGAAGAATGTGCAGATGACTTCATGCTGACTTTGAGCTGTGGTCCCTCTAGAAGCAAGCTGGATAGTTTTAATACCTCTGAGATCTGTGAAAACACAATCTGGGTTATTCCACAGTGAGCCAATTTGGTTTGGTTCATCACTGCTTGGATCTACAACTCAGGCAAAGATTGTCACATTAGCCTTTTGTCTTACTTCATTGAGAGCAACGTATGTCCATTTTGCCACTTGTTTAAGAGAGGGATTAGACTATTTGGTAAATATAGGAAATGTATATCTTTCCATTCAAGCTAAAAAACATATATTCAGTAAACCAGGTCATGCAAACCATGTAGCATTCTGCTAAGCATCTGTTGCTTGAGATGTAAGAAATCTCAAGTACTGTTAAGAGAGAAAGGAAGGAAGGTAGGAAAGATGGTCGGAGGAAGGAAACATGTTAAGAAGAAAAGGGAAAGAAGGGAAGGGAAGGGGAGGGGAGCGGAGGGGAGAAGACAGGGAGGGAGGGAGGGAAGGAAGAGAAAGAACAAACTTTACTAAAGTATTAGAAATTAATTGACTATGCAGTTTGATATGGATTCTGAAAAAGATTGTTTTTCCATGTAGTATTTATATTCTATGCAAAGAGTGTGAAACACTGTTAATTCTTTGAACATGCAGAGTATCTCTTGGCTGCAGGTTGTTACGACATCTTTATTCGTTTTTCTTGTTCTCTTTGCCCTGGACACTTTCTCATGATCATCAAATTCAAGGTTTGATGCACCTTTGCTGGGTTTTCACTGTACCTGTCCAACCCACAAGCCCTAAGGCAGGCTCTGTCTCTCTCATTCCCATTGTTCCCATTGCTCCCGTGCATGACACATGGACCCAATGTTTGAAAGAAGCATATTGAATAAATGAATACATAAATAAATGGAGGGAGGTATGTATTAATATATGGACTAACCCATTTCTCTTCTCTGTAATCACGTGACACTACAGTGAATTCCTAGTTGTTTTCAGGCGGCTTCAATTTTTATTTCTATTTCCAATAAGTTATCTTCCTCACTTCCATGATTTTTCACCTTGATTTCTACTCTCACACTTATAAAGTTCTTAAATGTATGCATGAATCTATATTGCAAATATCATTTCAAAAGGCAAAACTAATGAAATTATTATCATACCTAAAACTTTATAGAGCCCACTTTAGTCATTTGCTTATAATTCTTAAACGTGATGATGTTTAAATCTCTAGGTAGGTTTGAAAATCACCCTAGATCCAAGGTATTCTTGTACTTATTCAATAGTCATGCAGTAAGTGACAAGTATGTGCCAATAACTGTGCTCAATGCTGAAAGAAAAGATAATTGTAACACAGTTCTCGTAACCTAGTGGGAAAAATATATAAATACACTTAGCAATTTTTATTTTATGTACACTTTTTCATTTTGTAATATTTTTATATGTGTTTTTTTTTTAAAGGACCATAACAATAGCTATGAAATAACAATGTGATAAATGGAATGTAAAAAATACCCAGAGCGGCCAGGCAAGGTGGCTCACACCTGTAATCCCAGCACTTTGGGAGGCCGAGGCGGGTGGATCACGAGGTCAAGAGATCGAGACCATCCTGGTCAACACGGTGAAACCCCGTCTCTACT
>NW_016107693.1:1667435-1669478 GCF_001604975.1 Cebus imitator | reverse complement strand
AAAATACAAAAAATTAGCTTGGCATGGTGGCGCGTGCCTGTAATCCCAGCTACTCAGGAGGCTGAGGCAGGAGAATTGCCTGAACCCAGGAGGCGGAGGTTGCGATGAGCCGAGACCGTGCCATTGCACTCCAGCCTGGGTAACGAGTGAAAAAAAAAATACCCAGAGTACTATGGAAGCACAAACAAGATATAGATCACTTCATTAGCTTATCTGGAAGATAAAATTCTCCCAGGTTCACAATTCAATATTTCTTCATGCGAAAGTGCAAAATAATACACCAAAATGTTGCATTCTTATCTGCCTCATCCATGATGATATCCTTGTATAATCAACATATATTAGGTATTTGGAGGGCAGCATTGGCTTATTCAAGACAATAGGGTAGTCATATCAGGGTTTGTTACAGTGGACCTCTACTTAAATCTATGCTATAAAGGTAGCCAGTCCTAAGATATCAAACACAACATGCCATGAGTGTGCAAAAATGCACCAAAGGAACTGAATTTTGAGAACAGTAGTTTTTCAGCCCAGAAACTATTTCTCCTTTAATCGAGAGGCTTAACATTGTTTTGGACACCCTATATCACTCTTTTATTCTTCCACTTTAAAAAAGTATAGTACCAACCACAGCTTCCTATTCTTTTATACAAATCTGAAAATTTTACATTACTCTTAAATGACTCGTTTCACTGTCACTTCTTATTGTTGTCCTTGTTGTGACTACCCTATCCCTGTTCAACATTGTTCTCCAGATGATCTCTAGGAGGAAATTGCATTCTGTTGGCCTGTTAATAATGAGCTTTGTTCTTTGTGACATGACTGTGTTCTTTCCACTTCTATTTCTCCATATTTTAATAGTGTTTATAACTGACAGAAATAGGTCCCTAGCTTAAATTGGATGTTATGAAGCACAAGGTATGACAGGAGTAATGAACATCTCTCCTGCAGAAATTAGCACGCATCCACAGCCATCTTCTGGGCCATCATTAAATCAAAGGAAGGGGCCCTCTATGAAATGAGCACCGGCTGTGCATTGTGAGTCCTATGATCCCCTTAACCTGTCAGCTCTCATTACTCTACAGAAGATGAAAAATTACTTTGAATGGCAAGATGAGTGTGGTGATATTGTGTTTATGGATGCACGCATTCCAAAAATTGAAACTGACATTTTCCTCTGTGTAGTGCTAAACAGAGAGCATCTTTGTTCACCTCCGGTCCATCCCAAGTTTAAATGAACCATGACTTAAGAGATATTTTATTTCCAGGACACCACCACACAAACATATAAGGCATGCTGTATTGATAAAGCCAGGGGCTATAACACACAGTGTCTACCTCGTACTGTGACACAGGAGACTGTTATGGAATCAGGCTAGGTGAAATTCTCTTCCAAAAAAGTTAGAAATATATCATTAAATAAATGTGTCTTCATTTAACAATTTCGCAGAATCTGAGGAAATAATCCTAAAAAATATTGAAACCACCTATTTGTTGGCGTATACCTTATCCAAAATTTTATTGAATCTGTGAGTTTTTCTTGATTTAATTTGTAAACCTTTTTCAATTTACATTAAAAACTACCTCTGTCAAGCTTCCAGGGATTCTCCAGCATCCCAGCTTTTGATTTTTAAAATGAAGGAAAAAATCTATTTCTTTTACAATATTACATGGTTTGATCATATTGATTTCCAGCCATTTACCTTTTCCAGTAATTTTAACTTTTAATGGTAAGAATTGAAAGAATTTTAAAAATCTTATCATTTAGCTTTAGTGTTCATCTCTGGCTTACTCAAGCCTCCGTAGGCCTCGTTTGTGTTATAGCAAAGAGGGCTTGAATGCACACTGTGGATGATGCACCATGGAACTGTTACATAAGAGCTTTCCTTTGTCTTTAGGCCAAGCTTCTCCAACTCACGGCCCACGGTCCACATGTGGCTCAGGATGGCTTTGAATGTGGCCCAACACAAATTTGTACACTTTCTTAAAACACCATGAGATTTTTTTTTTCTTTTTTCTTTTTTCTTTTTTTTTTTTTTTTTT
>NW_016107693.1:1604764-1667420 GCF_001604975.1 Cebus imitator | reverse complement strand
TTTTGCTCATCAGCTATTGATAGTGTTGGTGTATTTTATGTGTGGCCCAAGACAATTCTTTCAATGTGACCCAGGGAAGCCAAAAGATTGGATACCCATGCTTTAGGCCACAACTGTTACTATCTTTTAGGAAACTTGTTATTTACACATCTCTTTCTCATATCATGATATAACATTTTGGTTCATTATCTTATAAGTCAGCTTAATAATATGATACATTTCTTTTTATTTAGTATTTCTTTCTCAGGAGACCTTAGTATTTCAACTTAAAACAGGCATTATAATAATTGTATTTATGCATTCAGAGGATTATTAGCTTTTCAGATGATTTGTTTTCTGATATTTAGGGAATTTGCTGCCCAAAGACTTCTGAAATATGGATCCATTCTATTCATATGTTCATTTAGCAAGATCTCAATAGCAGGTGCCATGGGCAAAGATAAAACTCACCATAGTGTTCCCCTTAAAAGTTTACAGAACATTGGAAGAATCAGACCAAACAACAGTAGTTATGATATAACCAGGTGAATAATATGTTCAAGGATTTTGCCATGTTCTTGAATCCAACATAAGAAAGAGCTACTGATTTTGCTAGGGAGTGTTTGGGAAAGTTTTCATAGGAAAG
Organism: Cebus imitator; assembly: GCF_001604975.1. Taxonomy (NCBI): domain Eukaryota; kingdom Metazoa; phylum Chordata; class Mammalia; order Primates; family Cebidae; genus Cebus; species Cebus imitator. The sequence continues at coordinate 1,666,795 of NW_016107693.1, read as the reverse complement.
CAGCCACTAGAATAATGCATCACTAATGCTTTATGTGTGTCTAACTGTAATAGACCAACTATTAAAGCATTCACATTAGCAGACAATTTCTGGTGGTAATGGATAAGATATCCAAAGGAACACTGATCAGTCTAGGATTTATTAGTCTATGAACGTTTGTAAACTTGCCACAGGTATTCAGTATCTGCTAGAGGTCTTTTCTGCTGATAATGTTAAGCTTTATTGTGAAGTCAATAAGCAGAGTCTAGAACCCTCCATATAATTTCCATCATACAAAGTTTTGATCCAGAAGATGCAATATAATTTTAAAAGTTTATGTAAACAGGTGTTTCTATGTTGAGACTTACTATGGAGAGCAAGTAAGCTGCCCCCAAATTTTTCACCACTATCTTTTCGATATTAGTCAAACCACATAACTTTGTAAATGTCTTTTGTATTTTAGTGACTATAATGAAGATTGAAAAATATGATAAATATGAGATATTCCTCTTCTACACTTTCTATTGCAAATGGTAAATTTAAGACCTTATTAACTAGAAATATTCTGAATGATGCGATGGCAGACTGTGAGGCTGGAAAGAATACATTGCTACAAAGGAAAACCACAGACAAAATTTCTTGTGTCTGGTTGATATAGCTTGGGAGTCTGTCCCCTCCAAATCTCTTGTTGAAATGTATTTCCCAATGTTGGAGGTGGGGCCTGTGGGAGGTGTTTGGATCATGAGGGCAGGTCCGTCATGAATGCCTTCGTGCCATCCTCTCAGTGATGAATGGGTTCACTTGAGATCTCCTTGTTTAAAAGCACATGACCTCTCCCCCTACTCTCTTCCTCTGGCTCTCACTGTGTGAAGTGGATGATCCCATGTCGCCTTCCACCATGACTGTGTGCTTCCTGAGGCCTCACCAGAAACTGAGCAAGTGCAAGCAACATGCTTCCTGTACAGCCTGCAGGAACACGAGCTAATTAAACCTCTTCTCTATCTAAATTGCTCACACTTGAGTATTTCTTTATAGCAATGCAAAAACAGCCTAACAAACTGGTTGGATGAAAATTGAGTGATTTGCAAAATTCACCTTTAATTTGTTATATTCTGTTGTTTGATATTTGATGAAACTATTCCAACAGAAATAAAATTATCAGAAAATAGTATCTCTTAAATATCAGGTGGTCTCAAGAGGACTCACTTAGGATGAATTGGGAACTTTTTAGTTTGAACCTAAAATGACAGTGAGGTTATTTCTTAAATATTCTGCCATGTTTTCAGCCTTCTGAGTTTTTGCTTAGTTTAAGCCTTAGATTCTTATGTTCTAACTCCCCTCTGTGTATTCATACCTGCTTCATCCCCAGTTCAACTTCTGCCCTTGTGCTTAAAGTAACCTTCATGTCCTTACCCATTTTAGAAATCCTTCAGCGGAAGCAGTGTGGTGGCTCACGCTGGTAATCCCAGCACTTTGGGTGGCTGACATGGGCGGATAACCAGGTCAGGAGATCCAGAGCAGCCTGGCCAACATGGTGAAACCCTGTCTCTACTAAAAATACAAAAATTAGCTGGGTGTGGTGGTACCTGTAATCCCAGCTACTCAGGAGGCTGAGGCAAGAAAATCACTTGAACCTGGGAGGCAGAGGTTGTAGTGAGCCAAGATCATCCACTGCACTCCAGCCTGGCAACAGAGCAAGGCTCTGTCTCAAAATAAAATAAAATAAAAAATCCTTCAGTGGCTCATGATCAGGAGCTGAATGACCTTCCTAAGCTCCTTAGCATGATATGTCAGTGTCCTGGATTTCTTTTCAATTTTATCTCCCACATAGACCCCTTACTTAGGCAATGAACCATAACGACAGCATTTTCCCAGTACTACACATTCTTTGTTACTTTCAAAATTCTGAGCATTCTTTTCTGCCTGCCTAGAGTGGCCTTCATCCACATTCTAATTCTGGTAATTTATTCTTCAATATTAAAATTGAGCTCTGATTCCTCTCCTCTAGGAAGTCTTTTCCGTTTTGTCTCAGAAAGGCAAATGTCTTCTCCTCTGTACTCTTTAAATAAATCATTTAATCTTTATTTTGGTATTTACAGACGTGCTATGGTTTAGCTTATATGCTGTTTTTCATGCAGGACTGTGGGCCCTGTGGGACCCTCAATTGTAGAACTGTGAGCTATTCATATTCTCATTTTTAATGAGTCATATAATGTCGGGTACCCAGAAGACATTTGAATGTATATTTGTGGAATGAATAAGTCATTAGTAAGTGTTTGACATTGGAATGTGGCATCGTCATTTCTTTTTATTCCAACACTCCTGTTTTCCTCTTCACTGATGGCTCCAGTACAAGTGTGGGCCCTCCCCCACTGCCCTGCCCTCAGTTACCTTGGTGGTCATTGTTCAGGAAGAAGGCTCAAATTCGTTTGCTGAATTTTAGAATGCAATCATATAAAAGGGTAAGAAATTCAATCAAACTGCTAAACAGTTTGTCAGAAACAGAAATTAACAGCCTTGGCACATTTTCCTGAGTTTTATTTATGTTCTGGAAAATGGTTTCCTCCTGACCTACCCATGACTGAAAAGAATCATTGTTTCTTAAAATATCACCAATAAATTTAACAGAATGATATTAAGTATTATATAGGAGAAGCCCTAGCCAATACAAGCAAAAGTTCATCTGGTGTAAGTTATATGTTTTATCTGAACTTAATTCTTTCTAAAAATATAAAAACTATTTGGGAACAGCCAATATGTTTGCTATCTAAAAAAACTTAAGTCCAAGTTGTGTCACTTCTATGAAGGATAGGAGAACAGGAAAGAAGATAGTTTAGATCTCCCAAACCCTTTCACTAAGATCAGTTCTACAGAGTTGAATGGAAAGTACTTTCGACTTAGATCCAAAATGGATCTATTATTGGAATATTAATGTCATATGGATTGTCTCAGTTTGGGCATCATTATAAGCTTTCTTTATATCACAATTCAGTTGATTTATGTCCTAACCATCCTGTGGCAGGGCCGTTATTAAGTGGATGCAGGGATGTGATACAGTTCAGTTCCAGTTAACCTTGCTTCACAGTAGTGACATGAGTTAATTTAATTCCTGTCACCAAACTCCACAAGGGGTAGATTGCACATTACCTCTCGTTATTGCAGCTGCAAGTCATTATCTCAAAATCGCCCTTTGTAAAACCTAGATGTGACCCTTTGTTCACGTGCCCCATACAGATAGAGAGAGGCAGCATAATCAAATATCCGTAAAGAAATATACCATAAAAATGATCCTCATGGGAAGTTCACTACAAATATATAAAATGTTTAGAGGTTTAGTGCCAGTGAAATGATGCCAGGTCCATAACCTATCCCAAGCTCTATGAAATACCTGAGGAAAAACCTGTGGAACACTAACAGTAATCTCTGTTGAAATAAGGACAACGGAGGACAGAGAATCTGTTGCAAGAATAGGCAAAATTCCTATATGCATGATTCCTACATATATCTAAATAATGGGAATAGATTGCCATTCATAGTACAGATATAATTTTAGTTTCCCAGAAATAAAAAGGAAGCTTCTTTTTTCATTCATACTCTTCTTTATGTTGAAGGGATGCCAAATCTCTACCAAAAAGAAAATGAAGCAGTCTTCCTTCTACTGTGTTGATGTTTCTAATTTTTAAGAACATATGTATGTGTCTAATGTGTCTAGTGTGTGCGTGTGCACACGAGAGAGAGATTTTCCTAACATGAATTAATAAAATTTGCCATGCCATGTTAGGTCATAAGCAGATACATTTACTTGGGCAAGGCTGTAGTGCTGAAGATCAATTTTCTTTTTTTCCTCCATTCTTCTTGGGTCTGCACTGCACATCCTTGAGGTTATTTATACACAAATCATCACTATTAATCCTCAGCCTAAACCATTTATTTGTCATGTGGTGTGCATTTTAACTTACTGTCCACTGCTGTTCTTCTAGACCAGTTTTCAGAGTGCTAATTTTTAATTTTTTTTCTTCTTTGACACAATTTTTACCGAGTAGGAAATGCCATGTATTAAACATCTTAAAATATTGAAATATTAAATGAGTGAGTAAATCGAGTGATCAGCCTCTACTCAGTCCACAGCTCCTTGCTTCTCCAGTTGGCTTTGTCTTCCCCTTTTTCCCAACACTAGAGTCTAGTTCTGACTTGGTCCTGCTCCTCAGTCTCTCTTTTTCTCTCTCTCTCTGGGCAGGGATTTCTCTTTCTGAAAATAAATTTTGGTTTGAGGCTTATGAGATCTGTGCCTGAAAGATTTCCTTGGCTCTTCTGATATTTTTCTGTACCATTCTCCAATTTCTGCATTTAAACTTTCTTCCTGGACCTGCCTTTGGAAGCACTTATTCATAATTTGAACTTCCTGTGTTTTCTCTACGTCTAAGTTTCCTAACTTGTGGAATTTTTAATGTCTTCTTGTTATCATTACTAGTCTTTCGGCTATTTCTGGTAAAAAGAAATGATTCAGAAATACATTGTTTCTATATCCCTAAAGGAACCAGAAATTCCTGGTTGTTTTTTTTAAGAACGCAGACCAGTGCCACCTTAGACCTGGACAAGCTAGACCTTTACTCTGAACCCTGAGTCTCAGTTCTGCCATCTTTCCACTCTAGAGAGCTTTCCTGCAAGCAAGTGATACTCCAGTGCTTGCAACATATTGGGACCTGCCGAGGTCCGTGTTCCTTCTTCTCCTATTTCAGCTCTGCCCTGGCCCTCTCTCCTATATGTGAGATTGACCAGATGCCCCCAAAGAGCTCCAGAATTTGCACCTGAATTATCCTAGAGAGGTAACGCTTTTACAAGATTGCTGAGGCTGGGTCTTCAGATTAATGCTGACATGCTCCTTCCAGTGAGTGTAGGCTGAGTTCAGGATCCTAGACAGCAGAGGCAACACCACTGGTGCTTGAACATGAGCTATGTATGTATTATAACCATGATGACACCTGTGGTCTTTATCATCCAAAGCTGGTAGAGGGCGGTGCAACCAGCAAAAGGGTCTGCAGGCTCGCCACTTACAAAAACAAACCAATATGACAAGAGTGAGGTGGGATAAAAAGAGAGTGAAATTTTATTATCCATGACAGCAGTGAGAGGAGTGAGTGCAATTCTTACCAAAAAATGTCCACTCTTCAATTTCTGCAGGAAACGCAGTTTTTAAAGAGAGGGTTTGAAAATCAGACGAGGCTGGGGGACGAGGATGCGTCAGGTGATGTGACCCACTCCAATGGCTTGTCTTGAACTATTGTTTCATTTGGTGATGGGACTGGCACCATTGTGGCCCAAGGTGTCTGGTCCATACCAAGAGCCAGCCCCTGAAGCTTCTAAGAAAACAAATGATCAGATAAGTGAGCATGCTGTGTGCTTCACAAACATGAAGGTTAATAGATGTGCATAAGCATAGAATGGGAAAGGAAAGGCAGTGGAAGTCCATGGTACATTTTGAGGCTGTATTTCAGGATGAAGGGAAATGTGTGCACTTTGTCTCAAAGTTATATCTTGAGGCTGGTTAGAAAGGAGGAAAGAAAACAAAGTTTTAAAATGCAGTTTGAAGCCAGGCTGCTTCATTAGAGCAGGTGTTCTCTATCTGCCCCCACTTCTGACACTCAGGGTTACTCACCTCCTCTGTGGGCTCCATGCTGCATGGCAAGTAACCCTCAGGGTTGGCCACACCTATCTTCTTCAAGAGTCTTGAGGCCATTGTTTCATAATGCCAGCATGCCCTTCCTATCAATATTCTGTTTTGCATTCAATCAATATGGTGATGTGAAGCTTTCCCAGTTCAGTCTAAATTTGTAGCAAACCAGAGACTGACCTCTTATACACTATGGGAGTGTCTTGTCCTCTCCACCAGCACAGCTGTGGCTCTTCCTTCCCTACTGATGATGCATAGAAAGCAGGTATGCAGGCAACATCAAAGGAAACCATAGTCTACTGTGCACTTATTCTGGATTAAAGACTTCAGAAGATAGCTTAGTTGGAAGGTGTATTGTTCTACATTTATGCTATACAATTCTGACTGGTAAATTTAACAAGAAAACAAACAGTTGTTCAACATTTTCTCGAAACACTGAATAACACTTCGATTGGTGATCATCATCAATGAAGGAAATAACAACGTTTGGGAAAGTCATTCAAAGCCAGTATTCTCTTTTGGCATGATTGATGATGCAGTCTTGCAATTAATTGCAGAACCAGAATTAAATATATGATATCAAGGAATTGAAGAGTAGAAGATCTATTTCGCTTTAATACATTATAGAGCCATGGCATTATGAGTAATAACAGCATTGCTATCTTTTTCTCATAGGGGAATATATTAAATTAGCTGGGAATGGCACATTTTAAATGAAGAATACGAAGAGATGGTTTCTGAACATGAAAAGGAAGGGTTGACTTTTGGGCCTACAAATATATATCACATGCACTGATTGGAAAAAAAACACACAAATATTTAAGTACCTCTTGAGTACACATTGCTCTAAATATTCATCACTAAGTCACTATACACACACAGTAACCCATGAATTTTTTAATGCACATTTAATCAATTTTTGTGTAGGGAGAGACAGCACAAAAGCTTTTGTCAGAGGCCCTGCATTTCCTAAGATGGCCTTGAGAAGCATGCTGAATATCTGTCTCTTCATTTCTATTCTAATTCGTCACCATATCTCAATCTTCAAATTAGTTGTACTTAAATTCATGAAAAATAGATGGGCAACAATTGACGTCTGAGTATAAGGATCTGGAGAGTGAGTTTGTTGGTATGGGACATGTCACCTGCATCTGATCATGTCAGGTCTGGAAATACCATATGCCATTTAGAATTGATTAAAGTACTTTAGGAAATTAATATAGGCGACATTATAACATGTGGGCAGTTAGCTTTAGGGAATGATGTGTGTCCTCTTGAAGAGGTGAAAAAGATTCTGAAAATAGAACCCAATATAAGGGCAGACCTTGTAAAACACGTAGGGTGAAATAATAAATTGCATCATTTCAATTAAATATTCTATTGAATTCTTTTCTAAAAATAATATTTTATGGGTAAAAGGATTTGAATGAAAAAAATGATATGAAATTATTTTCAAATGAGTATTTCGAATAATTTCCAATTTAAAAAAATCAACTAAATCAACATAAGTGTCAATTTGGAAATTAACCATGTACAAATCATATCTATTTTTAAACAGAAAAAAATTTAATGTTACTTCTAAATTTAATCTACCAAGAACTTGAATAGGAATCTAGAATTTAATTACTGAGTATTAATTGGAGAGGATATATTGAAAGCAAAATCATTGTGTAATATATTTCTTGTTTTATAAGTGAATGTTTAAAATAAGCTATTATTTTCTATCTTTGATAATTTAACAAGTACAGGTTAGTATTGTTAAGCTTCATTCTTATGAATCATAAGCAAAAGAAAAATAAACAAAAGAATATAATGAATTGCAATGAAAACATGTGAGCTGGTAGAAAATTCACTGTACAGATTATTCAATTTTACTTTGAGTATACTGATATAGAAAAAATTCAGACAGGGCATAAATTTAAATATTAAAGCATTATTCTTGAATACTAAAAAGTATATATAAATTTATTTTGGATTTTGGATTTTAAAATGTTCTTAAATAAGCTTTATAATTTGTAATCATGATTAGCATATGTTATTTTATTTTTAAAATCTAGATCTATCATCATAATTTAAAGATGATTTTACTATAAAATGTTTTCTCCCACAGTAGAGAGTTACAAGGCATACTTTTTGGACCAAATTAAGTCATAAATATTTCACTGATATGTAAACTGAAAGTGAAATATATCAGCTTCTAAGATCATTTACAAAACCAAAATCCAAAGTTCTGTGACTTAGGATATGTGGCATTGTTTGAAATAGTTGCTTATAAATTTTTTTAATCAGAATATATGTTCATATTGCAGACATTGCCTTTTTCCAGATAAATTATTTTAGTCAGCATTTTAATTAATGACTCTGCTGCACGTAACTTCTCTTGTGCAGTATATGTTTCATAACACTGTTATGATTAGGGAATAAAAATAGAGCCTAATTTTACTATATTTTTTGAGTTTTTCCCATAAAGGATTCTTGGAAATCATGCAAGCAACTAGACTTACAGGTAGATATGACAAAATAGGTATTGTAATCAATATTTTGACTTGGATGATTAGCAAGCAAATACTAGAGACCAAAGTCATATTTAAGAACATTATACCATTCAATTAAAATAGAAATATTTTTAACATAACTTACAATGGCTTGTATTGAGTATCTGTTTCATGTGCAGTTCTGGGCTCTTTATGGTCATTATATTTAGCCTGGAAAATGTAGTGCACGTTGTAATCTCTGCTTTATAGATAAGGAAACTAAAGTTTACTTTGTCACAAAAATTGAACAAATCCCATAGATAACAAATGTCAGATCTGGGAACTTATCTAGCTCTAAAATATATTATCTTAGCCATCACTATAACTATCATAAAACTCACTGATTTTTTTTTTAAAGGAAAGACTAGAGAAAGCAGTATCACATCGCAGCACACACACAGATATAGAGCTCCTTTTTGCAGGAGAAATTTATAACACGGAGACTATACCAAAAATAATTTTCAGGGATAAATTGTGTTTAAAAAAAATGAATGAAGACACGGTCTTTTTAAAAATCCAGAAGTACGGTGGATAAAATAATACCCATTAGTGTTGTTATAATCAAATATTTGTAATGTATAAGGAAAGAAAGTGACCATTACAATTCAAATATTTAATGAGTACTGTAGTTCAAGTTATTCTGTTAGGCAGTTTCTCTCTCTCTGTCTGTCTCTCTCTTCTCTCTCTCTCTCTCCCCTCACCCCGTGTGTGTGTGTGTGTGTGTGTGTGTGTGTGTGTGTGTGTGTGTGTTGAAAGAGGTAGAGGGATGAATGGTGTCCTCACGATCTTGATTAGACAGGAAAACTTTTGGAAATATTTTAGATAAAATGTATATATTCCCCTCAAGGAAATTATTAGATTATAACCAGATTTTATTGGAGGCCAATATTCACAAGCATAACTCATCTTATGAAGTATAGTCATTGATCTTTACATGTTAGTTACTTGATATTGAGAATGAATTTCTGAAACTGTAGCTTCATATTGAATGCTCTAATTTTTAAGGAGATCCTCTAAAAATGCTTTTAAGACATTAAAAATTCTAGACACAACAGATGCTGGAGAGGATGTGGAGAAATAGGAACACTTTTACACTGTTGGTGGGAGTGTAAATTAGTTCAACCATTGTGGAAGACAGTGTGGCGATTCCTCAAGGACCTAGAAATAGAAATTCCATTTGACCCAGCAATCTCATTACTGGGTATATATCCAAAGGATTATAAATCGTTCTACTATAAGGACATGTGCACACGAATGTTCATTGCAGCACTGTTTACAATAGCAAAGATCTGGAACCAACCCAAATGCCCATCAATGATAGACTGGACAGGGAAAATGTGGCACATATACACCATGAAATGTTATGCAGCCATCAAAAACGATGAGTTTGTGTCCTTTGTAGGGACATGGATGAACCTGGAAACCATCATTCTCAGCAAACTGACACAAGAGCAGAAGATCAAACACCGCATGTTCTCACTCATAGGCAGGTGTTGAACAATAAGAACACATGGACACAGGGAGGGGAGCACTACATACTGGGGTCTATGGGGGGAAATAGGGGAGGAACAGTGGGGGGTAGGGAGTTGGGGAGAGATAGCATAGGGAGAAATGCCAGATATAGGCGATGGGGAGGAAGGCAGCAAATCACACTGCCATGTGTGTATCTATGCAACAATCTTGCATGTTCTTCACATGTACCCCAAAACCTAAAATGCAATAAAATAAATTATAAAAAAAAAGACAATAAAAAAAGTCTTGCCAGTATGAAGGTAACTAAAGTTTTAAGAACTTCAGAATCTCAATTCAAATACTACCAAGGAAACAGAAGGACTTTTATGTCAAGCATAAGAATTCTCCTTCTACCCCCTTTTTTGACTTGAACCTCATTTCTTTCCTTGATTTCCTGAGATCACAGTCTCTCAGCCAACACTTTCCTGACTGTGATCTCCCATCCCTTTGAACCCAGTAGCAAAAGGCAGACTCGGTATTGTCCTCACTCACCAATGCCTTTCTGACAATATTCAACATTCACAGAAACAAAACTAAAATCAAAAGACCATGAGGAACTTCTGTTACTTTAAGCTAAACCAATCAGTCATACAATAATGTAAACAACTGCTTATTATCATTTACCATCTGGCAAGTATTCCTTATCATACTCGGTCACACATTTTCCTTCCATCTTAAACCATGCCATAATTGGAGGTATTTTTTGCAGGTATGATATGTTCAATCTTTTACCCTCTCATTTCTGTGACTGCTAAAACTCCAATAATATTCATTTCCATTAAACTCAAACCAAGTACTTTCATATTCATAGATGTTATCTGTTCTACATCTAAACAAATAAAAATATCAAAAGCACACCCTTGCTTTTTTTCTACTAAATTATTCAGCAGTCCCTCTCTTTTTATCTAAGTAAATGTCTTTAAACAATGGTCACTATTGTGGCTAAACTCATTTTTCCAAACTATCCACTCTGGTTTCTGCCACTCTCATGCCACTGAATTTGTCTCATCAAGATCATCAGTGGCATAAAACATTACATGCAATCTCTGAGTTGTCTTTCCTGATAGCCACCAAACGTGTTAGGTACCTGACTGATATGGTTTGGGTGTTCTCATCTTGAATTCCCATGTGTTGTGGGAGGGACCTGGTGAGAGGTAATTGAATCATGGGAGCAGGTCTTTTCCATACTGTTCTTATAATAGTGAAAAAGTTTCAGGAGAGCTAATGGTTTCATAAGAGGGAGTTTTCCTGCACAAGATCTCTTCTCTTGCCTGTCACCATGTAAGACATGCCTTTCACCTTATGCCATGATTGTGAGACCTCCCAGCCATGTGGAACTGTAAGTCCATTAAACCTCTTTCCTGTATAAATTTCGCAGTCTAGGATATGTCTTCATCAGCAGCATGAAAACAAACTAACACACTTAGTATCTTAATCTTTACCATATTCTGGAGAAACTGAGGCTCAGAGATGATAAGAAAATTAGTCCAATTCCAGCTAATAACTGAAGAAATTCAAATTCAGATCAAATTCTAAATATGTTCATTTTCAAAATACATTTTCTGTCCTTTATTTTTTATTTTATTTTTTTGCCTTTCATGGGGTTCTACGTTTTTTAGAAACAGTGTAAAATTTACGAGAAATTTATTGTTGATGCTCATTCATCTTCCAATCTATTAACTTTTCTTTTTTTTTTTTCATTTTTCAAAATTTAACCTGAGATTTAGAAGAATAAAAAAGATAAATGTCATCCAGGACATCAGAGTGAGGAGAAACAGATTCATATGGCAGAGAGTGATTGTAAAATAGTCAGACCTAATAGCTGTAGACTAGCATATGTTGAAACATGGTCTTTGAAAGGCTATGTGAAGAGAAGGACATATAAAAGAATCTTACGAATTTGGCTACAGCTCAAGACATTTGTTTGCAAGTGCCTGATATCTAATCAGATAGCCTGAGCTAAATGGTAGCTCTGTTGATGGAAACCCAGGATAGCAAACCAAACAGAGAATACAGCTAAGTCTAGCACCACTAGCATCTCCCAGAGACCTGAAGATGGAACCTCCCAGCTTGCTGCCAACACCACTGCTGACATCCAACAGCATATGCCACCTGAGCACCTAGGGACTGACTCACCAAGACCATCATAGCTGCAGCTGTCCTTCTCCCAGAGATTCGAAGGTGGGACCACCCAGCTTGCTGCCAACACCACTGCTGGCACCCAACAGCATGTGCCACCTGAGCACCTGGGGACTGGCTCACCTATTACTTCTGGAAGACTCATGATAAGGTTTCAGGAACTTCTTTACCTTTATGCAAACTGTTGGACATCCCTGGGAATTCAAATGTGTGCCTCTCTCCCTTCCATGAGTCTTCAGCAGCATTTACCAATGAAACAAGAACAGAAAAGTAAGAGAATCCACCTTGCTTGTTTCAGGGCGGGGCAACTTGAAGTGCAACTTACATGGCATCAGTTTCCAATATGGCCAGATGAAGCTCTTGGTTTTGAGTCTTTGCTCAACTCTTCACTCTGGTTTGGCGTTCTCGTTCTCTGTCCTTTCCTCTCTTGGCTCCCTCACTCGCTTATTAACTTCCCATGAAAGCTCTCTTTGAGCAGATCACTTGCACATGAAACCTTATGAAAGGTCTCCTTCTGGGGAACTCAGTGTAAGAGAGCGGTTAGCCAGAAGTGGCTCTGGAAAGCTGAAAACTGTTAGATTCTTGTTTCAGATCAGTTGTCAGCCACATGGCAACCAGGGGCCGGTGTTGGTGGTTAGCAGAGTGGGAATGTAACTGATCACACTGTAGCATTATAATTGCAAAGATCTCCATCTGTAATGATTTTCAAGGATTTGGGGTTGGGTATAGATGGAAAAGCATGTGTGCTCACACAATAATACTAGGAATAGATGTGGTATAAGCATCATCTGCTGTTGCTCACCACGATTCTTTCACATTTATGTTGCAGTTTCAGCATCACCTGCCTTCAAACTATGCTGAAGGCGTGGATCCTAGAACAGATTGTTTTTCCTTTCAGGTTTGTTTGTTTTTGTCTTAGTTTGATGAGGAGATGTTGAGAGGTAGGTTAAGCAACTACTGTCTTCAGTTACAAAGAAGTTTCATAGGTTTTTATAGATAACATCATTTAGATTAAGAAAGTCCCTTCCTAGTCCCATTTTCTTTTTTTATAGTTTTGAGACAGAGTCTTGCTCTGTTGTCAGACTGGAGTGCAGTGGCACAATCTCGGCTCACTGCAACCTCCGCCTCCTGGGTTCAAGTGATTCTCCTGCCTCAGCCTCCGAAATAGCTGGGATTACAGGCATGCGCCACCAAGCCTAATGTTTTGCATTTTTAGTAGAGATGGGTTTTCACCATGTTAGCCAGGATGATCTTGATCTCCTGATGTTGCGATCTGTCTGCCTCAGCCTCCCAAAGTGCTGAGATTACAGGCGTGAGACACCATGCTAGGCCTCTAGTCCTATTTTCTAAGAGCCTTTCTTTAAGTTTTGCTGAAATTTTTCAAGTAATTACTTTCTGACTCCATCAAATGATAATATGGTTTTTCTTATTAATAAATCTCTTAATCAAAAGAAATATAGTTGTCTGTCTATCCTTTTATATCTGGGATAAAGGTGCCACACTATGATGTATTTCAAGCAATGTTGGCTTAGATTAATTATTAATTAATTACTAATTTAACATTTTTTGTGTATGTAATTTATACAGATACATGAATATTCATATATGTATACAAAGTGTATTTTCATGTAATATATTGGGAGCCAAATTGTACTCCCCCAAAATTTATATGTTGAAGCCGTAATCCCCAGTACTTAAAATGTGACTGTATTTGAAAATATGGTCTTTAAAGGGGTTATTACTTTAGATGAGGTCATTAAGATGGGTTGTAATCCAATGTGACTGTTGTCCTTATTTTAAAAAGTGAAGATCATACAAAGGTCCAGAAGAAGATGATCATAGGCCAAAGAGAGAAACCTCAGAAAAAATTCCTGTTGACACCTTGACCTGGGACCTCTAATCTCTAGAACTGTGAGAAAATTAATTTCTGTTGTTTAAGCAATTCAGCCTATGAAACTTGGTTATGGTAGCCCTAGCAAATTAATACAGTGGCCCTGTCTAGCGATCCTCTTTCTTTTCCTTTCCTCGTCATCATAACAATATCTGAGATAAGAAGTACCTATTCCTTGGAAGTCTTAAAAAATTGTTTTAAATTATTATCTATTTATACATTGATATAAGCATGTGTGTGCATGTGTATTTGTTGGTGACACAGCTTGGTCTTAACTACTGTTTCAATATGTTCATATTTACTAATTCTTTTTGGTTTAATTTGCAGATTTTGTGTTTTTCTATCAAAGTTTTAATCCCCAGTAATTGGTATAGTAATAAAATAAAGCTCTCAATTCTACCTTTATCATATCTAATTGTTTCTAATAGTCTTTAATGACTCTCTAATTTTAGTTATTATTACTATTTTGTTAAGTATTTCCAGAAGTTTGTTTGTTTGATTTGATTTTTTCTTTTGTTTTAGTTTTCTCAAAAAACAAGCTTTTGGTTTTATCGATTACCTCCATTTTCTATTTTATTTATCTCTACCTCTACCTTCTTCATTTCATTTCTTATATTATTTTAGATTTCATTTTTTTAGAGATGTTAATTTTTTTCTAAATTCTCAAACTCAATGCTTTAGTAATTTATAAATTTACTTGTTTTCCAAATGATACAGTTAAATCCACATATTCTTTTGTCTAATTACCATTATGGCTATAATTTACAAATTATAAGTTGCTTTGATTATTATTCTATTCTAACTTTTTGTTCTTTAGTTCATAGATTGGAAGTCTATGAAATTCTATTTGGAATTTCCAATTTGAAATTGCTCTTTAGTTTCCACATGTTTTTGTTTGTTTTTATTGTCCTCTCAGTTTTTATTTTTGTAAAATGTGTTTCTCTGATTTCTCTGTTTTTTATTTTTCGCACTGTAGTCACAGAACTGACAGAACTTAAATTGAGACATCCTTTTCTTTGTAGCCTAAAATATGGTCATGAAGAAATTGTTCCAGAGATTCTTTTAATGAGTACATATTCCCAGATACAAATTTCTATATATAATTAAAGTAAACTTTTTATTTGTGAATTTTGCAGATACATAATTTACCAATAATGCATCTAGGTTCATAATTTTTATTTGTGACATTATAGATTGTACTGTACAGAAATGCTCATTAAATAGTGCAACATTAAACTATCACTATTTTACCACCCTTGAAATTGCACAATTCTATTTATTATTTTACTGTGAATCACATATTATATTACATGATATTGTGGTATTGTACTGCCACATACTTTTTTTTTTTAAAATACAGTCTCACTCTGTTGCCCAGGCTGGAGTGCAGTGACGTGGTCTCTGCCCACTACAACCTCAATCTCTCAGGTTCAAGCAATTAGCTGGAATGACAGGTGTGTACCACCATACCTGGCTAAATTTTTTTTTTGTATTTTAGTCAAAAGAAGGTTTCCTCATGATGGCCAGGCTGGTCTCGAACTCCTGATCTCAAGTGATTCACCTGTGTTGGCTTCCCAAACTACTGAGATTATAGGCGTGAGCCAGCCCAGATCTTTTTTAAAATTTTGACTGTAAACTCATACTTAGCAGGAATGATTTGCTTGAGAGTTCAGCTCATACCTAGGTTGCGAAAGCCTTCCTATGGATAAGACTTTGTTTGCTCTACTGGGCTCTTATAGAATTTCCTGGACCTAAATCATTTTTGATATTATTTTGCTGGCCTGGGATTTCTGTACAATATAGTTTTCCTTTGGATATATGTGCAATAATGTCTGGGATTCTAGTTTTCTTGCTGGTGACTGTATTTCTACTGACATCCTTGGTGCAGTTCTGACCATGGCTCTGAGGTGACAGATATTTGGTCCATCTTGGTCCCCTCTTCTCTCATGCAGCTCACATCAAGCGCTCCTACACATGGCCTCTGAATGGAAGATCATTTCTTTCAATAAGCATTAAATCTACACATTCCTTCCTTAATGGCTCTATCTACTTCTGGTTCTCTAGTTAGTTGTATAGCTTTTTGTTCTTGATACTTTAATTGATTTGAACATGCAAATAGTTTCATCTTGGTCTTGATCTCTATATTGTGTGTGCGTGTGTGTCTGTTGTGGGGAAGAAGGTGGATTCAGAGAACGATGGTTACAGCATTTGATCAATCTAACTCCTGACCCAAAGTCTTGGATTGAAGTTTATTAATTGTCTAAATACCTAGAGGTTTTGAGTCCATGGGGGACAAAATCCATACATTTCTTGGATTTCTGCTTCCAGTATATTGACGAAAGCACAGATGTTTACTGAATGAATGAGTACTTGAGTATATCTCTGTAGTCTCAATGAATGAATATTTGAGTATATCTGTGTAGTTTTTCTTCCAAAAACATAAACACACAAATAATATTCACCCTTCTTTTCCTGACGAAAGTTAAAAATGCAAGCATATTTTAATGATAACATACCAAGATGGAAGTAGTAAATGGAAAATATTCAAGAAATGATAAATAAAGTATTAAAAGCCAAATTTGACTTCAGGATTCATAGCAACTGTCAGGTATGTATCTCAGTACAAGAGAAATGTTACTTTTATTATGTAAGTGTTTGCATTCATTGTTTTACTTCCAGCAGGAAGATATGGTGCCAGACGAGTTAAGGACCCAGGCCCAAAAGTCATTTACGTACACAAGCATTCATTTAAAATACAAACACACAGAGTTTAGAAGAAAATTTACCAAAAAAGTATCACAATTTAATATAAAAAGAAAGAAGTTGTCTATGTTATGTTGAATGGGTTGTCCCACATGGTACAGTCATAAGAACTGTGACTTAGAGTGCTGCAAATTATCTACAACCTTTATCACCCAAGACTGGACTGGTTTTGGTTTAGTAATCTCTCCCTCTTAGTGAAAGTAGAGAGGTGGAAAGTACATCTAATCAATTTATTATCATTTCTTATAGGTTTTGGAGCAAACGGATCAACAAATATTTACCTTGTAGTTATAAGGCTTTGTGTTAAGCATTATGAAGTATTTATGGAACAGTGCAAGATACAGCCTATGGCTTCAAGAAGTAAGACAGAACTCTGCACTCATTTACACAGAGACTAGCTACAATACAGTCATTGTGAGGAATAAGTGGATATGTGGAAAGAGAGGAATAACATAAGAATGTAAAAAAGAGAAGCATTTTGTGACAAGTCATTTCTAACCATATTTATCATGTATTTATTCAACTATCTATTCTTTCTTAGGTCCAGAGTTACAGAGATTACTAATGAAAAATTTCTCAATTTTACAAGTGTAGAATATAGTAGAGTGAGAGGATTCAGCTTCATGAGTTCTATGAAATGTGGCAGGATTTGTAATGTTCAAATTTCTGAGAAGAAGGAGAAAAGTGATCAAGTCCGTATGAAGATAAGAGATGGCGTAGCTAGCAAATGTTTCATATAGGTTAAAATACCTGAACAGTATGTTGAAATAACGCAAAAATTAAAGTATTTGTGCATCAGATACACTAAAGCAGGGATATTCAAAAGTAGTGTGTTTGTTGGATTTTGACATATGAGCAGAGATACCTACATAGGAATCTTGGAAAATTCAATAGTTTAGATGGGACAAATAGTCTGATGAAAGATGTAAATCCTTAAGCCTTGAGAGCGGCTGTATTGACCCAAGATGTCCACGGCAGATTCTGCCAAAGCTTGTTTTTTTGTTTAATTTTTTTTCTCTTCAAACAGTTGTCAACCCCTTCTCCTTTACATTGAATTCTGATTAGCTTGGCTTTTCCTAGAGTTATGGTGTACACTCAGATTGACCATTATCTAAATTTCCACATTCAAAAAACAAAAAAAATCTATGACAACAGTCTGAAATAGTGAAGACATTTGGATATGTTTTATGAAAGGTTTGAAATTATATTTTATTCTAAAATTTGAAAAATTACCAAACACACCATATACTTGTGCCCTACAGCGGACTCTGAAGCTCATTGGCAGTCTCTCTGAACCATGGGAATTCTGATGAGATAGCATCTTTTGGGTAGTATTTTTTCCCATAACGAAAGTTAAACTTGTGATTTGAGGGTTGGATCAGAAAACACATCAATTTTATATGGTAAATGTAAAATATCATTAAGGGGGTATTTCACCTTTGCCCACACCAATCCATCCCAGTAACCTACCTCAACTTCTTTTTCTTCACCACATCAGTCCTTTATTAGCAGTAGGTGAAACAGACCATTACGTTTATCAAAGAAAGTTTCACACTCTGAACTATTTTTCAATTTCAGGTATGTTAGCCTAAAATATAATAAAGACAAACGTTATATTTTTCATAAATAAACAAGAAAGAGGGATTTCAGACATTCCACCCACTCTTTTAGTGGCTCCTGTGATGTGGTGGTGTGATTCCTTCTTGTTGCCTGTTCTCACTCACCCTTCTATTCCAGGATCTGAGACATGAAAGGCCATCAGTGTTTGTTGATTTTTATTATAAATGACAAGTTAGTTTAAAAAATTAAATATTAATGAGGTTATAATTGATAAATACTGAATGCTGTGTATGAGATCTAATTTTATGCATTTACCTTAGTTTAAAATATGCATTAGAATATATTAATGAAATCAAACTTTAAAAAGTATAGTTCTGGGGTCAGTTGGGGGGAAATAGGGGAGGGACGGTGGGGGGGTAGGGAGCTGGGGAGAGATAGCAAGGGGAGAGATGCCAGATGTAGGTGATGGGGAGGAAGGCAGCAAATCACACTGCCACGTGTGTACCTATGCAACAATCTTGCATGTTCTTTACATGTACCCCAAAACCTAAAATGCAATAAAATAAATAAATGGGGAAAAAAAGTATAGTTAACAACATTTATCACAATATTTTAGAATCCAAAATTATTATGTATATTTTTAATGTGCTCATTTAAAAATAAAATGTAATGTTTGTTTTTGATATTATTATTAAATGTGGTGGCTGCTTATTTTCACTTCACTAATGTTTACTGATTATGAATTAGCTTAATTTTCCCCATCTCTTGTTTCATTTTTACGTCCTCAACCATTTATTGTTCTTCAAACATACTCCAAGATGTTCCACATTAATTATTTTGCTTATATTCTTTGTCAGAATTGGTAATGCCACCCCACTAATTTGCACCTTTATCAATGCAAATCTTTTCATCCTAAGTCAAATCAGAAATTCCTGCTTCTTCATAAAGTCATTTCTGATTTATTGACTAAAACTTGATGTCTCACTTCACTAAATCCCCATTGAACTTCATTTATACTTTATTATTCTTATGTATCTATGCATATACACTCTTGTCAACATGGCTGGTTTTGATTTCACCACTCCATCAGCCTGCAAGATTCTTGAGAGACATAACTCAGTGTTAGTAACATTTGTCCTTCCTGCACCTAGCAGCACATTGACTTGTGTATCGGAGACAGTAACATATGTATTTATTTATCCACAGGTTTGTTTCAAACTGTACTTGAGAAATAGTTCACCAAATTGTTTAGCTTAATTAAACTTAATTGAGAATAAAGTAATCATGTGTAATAATCTGTTCTCTGGGAAAAATTATAATTGCTTTCACAAGTGCTCTAAAATTAAAGATGTTTTCAATTATGTTTTAATAGGCATACTTCTGATCCAAAATATGACAGTTTTTTTCTTTTTTAAAAACCAAAAATCTACACCTTTTAGTTGGAGATTTGCTTGATATATATAATAGCTTGATATATATACACAAACACTTTCTTGACATGTATGCTGTAATGGTTCATAAAAATAAAATCCAACTCTACAGCCCATGCTAGTTAAACACTGTGATTAAAATTCCAGAGAGCACCAACAGAAGTAAAAGCAATTGCTAGCTGTTCTGTTTGAACATTATGGAAGAAAACAGTTACTGCAAATAAAGCAGGCAAACTGATTATGGGACAAACTGGTCTATGATAGGGTTTTGTACCAGTTGCAACAAATATCAATATATTACAGTTTTGTCAATGATGACATTTAAATGCCAATAGAGATGTTAATTTTTTGCAGAAATAAGTAGATTTTATTGTTTTTAGTATTTTAAAGAACATTTGTACTTCCACAGAGAAAGGCTTTTTTTTTTTTTCCAGAAGCTATCTAAAGGACGTTGTCAAGTGTGTCCACTTTGATAAGGCTGTCCACACATATTACATCCTGTGTCAAAAATAAGAAAGTAATAATTTAATGTGTTACTCAGTTACGTGATAACAGCTGAGAAATGACAGCAGTAGTTGAATATATTTGAAATGGCAAACACATGGCCACTATTACATAATTGGCATACATTTATTCGAAGTTTATGAACTCAAGAAACCAGTATGAAACCATTTGCATGATTAAATGTTTTGAAAGGTTGTATTCCTAAGATTTGTTTTAGTCATCACCTTGAGAAGAAATCACATCAGATCTAACCTTATGAAATCCCACATTGGGTCTCCAGGTGGATCTTCTTGCAAACAATCCAGAACTCTTTTATGATTAAGTGCATTGATTCTAATGGATATCTGACTCCCTGCTGGCATCCTCTCTCTATCTATCACTTACCCACCCCCAATCCTGTCCAGACTCAGAGTGCTATTATTCTCCCCAGACATCACCGCCACCAGCTTTCAGTAGGAGGTGTTTACACTCTTTGAAATAGTTATCATGCTATTCAATTGTAAGGACATGAAGAATCACTATGAAGAACTATTATTTTAATATTATTTTCTTTAGAAAATAAGTCTATATAATTATGATGAGGTTGTTGTGATATAAAATGAATGAAGTGTCATTCTAGGGGAGCAGTATTAAATTATTTACATTTTTAGATTAACTCAGAAACAAGAAAGTCTCTTCTATGAGTGACCTAGACATCATCAGATCTCTCCCTGAATTTGTCTATTTAATCTGCTTGATTAAAATGACTAGGGTCAAAAGATGCTAGCTTTCAGGGTCTCTATATTACCAAAGCCAAACATCTACAGCAACAAGGAATCAAAAATCATTTTAAAAGGAAAATAACTAAGCCAGATTTTCATGTAGATACATGCAACACATGGTGATTATTTATGTCATTTATCAAAACTGCTTTGTAGTGTTAAAGAATTCCCACTATTTCCAAAAGAATATTCCTAATAGCAATCAACCTTGCCACTCTGCTTCAGATGGGGATTCAGGCAGTCCATCTATATTTGGTCCAGCACATTGTCTGTGAATAGGGAAAAGCCGTGCATGTAATTTATATGTGATGTGTCCCCCAGGTTATGTGCCTATCCCCATAGGAAGCTCAGCACTGTTGTGATAGGCACTGAATGAAAAATGGAATACCATTCTACATTATTCCCAGTTTTGCTTTGTCAGCCTTACTTCACAACCATCTTTCCATGCTTATGTTTGCCTAAGTTCTTGCAATATCCCTTATATCTATTTATTCATTTCTCCCAGGAACACAGTTCACAAGAAAGCAGTCAAAACGATTTAACTATGTCCAAAATTTTGAGAAATATTGTATAGCTTACTTGTACATCAAACATACCAAATGGTATGGAGAATCAAATTTTTGTCCCCTTACTGTAAGAAATATAATTATTATTGAGGAAAATTTAAATGTGTATCTTCATATTCCAATCCAGAATAATGTCACTAAAATATAATCTCTGTAACAAAACACACTTTTCAACATGTTGTGATTATAAATCTGTAGCACTGAAATTCTAATGTAAAAAAAAACTATTTTAAAGGATTACAAGCCATAAAAGAAAATTACTAATTTTAAAATGAAGAAGTATTAATAGCAGCAACTTCATGATGTCTCCATTTGAACATCTCTAAATATTTAAGTGCATATTCATTCTAGGGAAATATTTCTAAAACTATTCAATTGATCTTGAAAATTTAGACACTAATAAATACTCAGATGAAATGTGGGGCTTTTTTTCTGTCATTAAGAAATGTGATGACTTTAGACCATATAAACAACAGGAGTGCTAGACAAGATATCTTCCTAAATTCAAATGTAATATTTCTGATTCTATAATAATAATAGCTCAAATAATTCAGTATATGTGTGTATGTGTGTGTGTGTGTGTGTGTGTGTGTGTTTATAAACATGTAATTGTGGGTGTGTATGTATATATAATAATGGGAACATATTGTAATATAAAATATTTAAATATAAGCAATTTGCCATTTCCTCAAGGATCATCATGTGTAAAAATGGAAGGCACAAAACGTTTGTTGCACTTGATATCCAGCAGCAGAAATATTGAAATAAATCAAAGAACAGAAATCATCTATTTCTATCCCTATTTTGTCAATGCCTTCCCTTTATTGAAGCTAACTCCATGTCAGAAATTTATCCAAGTTTTCTAAAAATTATCATTATAGTTCTACACAGTGGAAAATATGATTTTTTTAAAGGTCAGAAATAATGTTCCCATAATTCAACAGCAAATTAGTGGCAGAGTCTGGGATGTAATATAGATTTTTCTGACAATAAATCTCACATTCTTTCATCCTTTCACATTGTTTCTCTGCTAACTTTGTCAGCAAGGAAAAAAGACTCTTCCAGTACCACAACTAATCACCTACAATCCATACCCGACCATTAAACAAACTCTGCCTTTACTATAAGCTCTCTTGTGAGTGAAGTGTCATAGTCACTGGTTTCTCTTCAGAGCCTGTTATAGTATCTATTACAGAATATTTGATAATTTTGAAAAAGCAAACAAATAGGTTCATTCATTCTGTCTGAGCGCCATAGGAATTAGTTAATTTTTCTGGCGAATTCTACTTTCAATGAGAAATTTAGAAGTATGGCAAGAATTAACATCCCTAATTTTTAATGCAATAAGGAAGAAGAAAGTAATTAATATTCTTAAGGCAAAGCTATACACTCAAGGTAAAGCTATACACTGATACACTCAAAATAACATTTCAGTGGTTTTATACAGCTGGACAGGATAGAAGAGGAGATAAAGGGATGAGTGATTATTGTGATTTGTCAATAAAATATTTGTTTTACACCCGCCTGTGAGTGAGAACATGCAGTGTTTGATCTTCTGCTCTTCTGTCAGTTTGCTGAGAATGATGGTTTCCAGGTTCATCCATGTCCCTACAAAGGACACAAACTCATCGGTGGGTG
Source organism: Cebus imitator (assembly GCF_001604975.1). Classification (NCBI taxonomy): domain Eukaryota; kingdom Metazoa; phylum Chordata; class Mammalia; order Primates; family Cebidae; genus Cebus; species Cebus imitator. The sequence continues at coordinate 1,643,847 of NW_016107693.1, read as the reverse complement.
TTGGGGAGCTGGGGAGAGATGGCAAGGGGAGAGATGCCAGATGTAGGTGATGGGGAGGAAGGCAGCAAATCACACTGCCACGTGTGTACCTATGCAACAATCTTGCATGTTCTTCACATGTACCCCAAAACCTAAAATGCAATAAAATAAATGGGAAAAAATACAATAAAAAAAATATATATATATTTGTTTTACTGTCATATTTTATCCTCTACCCTTCCTTCTGTTTTTCTCTAGATCTACCAATCTAAATAGAGCACACAGGACACCCATTCATACACAAGGTAATACAAGCCAATCTTGAGATGATCAGCTTTGGATTTATATTATTACTACACCATACAGGACTATGGGCCTCTGATAGTTTGTCTTTCATGTTCTCTTTCTAAAGCCTACGTCTCTTTCTGTAAGATTTTGTCTAACATGCCTTTCCAGGTGGTATGTTGCCAGAAAGACATTTTATCTCCTTTGGTGAACCGATCAAAAGCTTAAACTCAAAAATGCTGAAATTGCTTCATTTATCTGTCAGGATATTCAAACCACTCGAAGGCCAGAAGCCAAATAGGATTTGAAAGCGAAAATGATATCAGAAATAGATCAACTTGACAGGATTTGCACCAGTAAATCTCTCAGTTGTTGCAGAAAGGTCTGGGACCTGTGAACCCCACTTAGCACTATAGAAGAAAGCACTAGAAAATGCAGATGGTGAAAACAATCTGTGAGAAAAGCAATCTATTTTGTCGTGGAAAATCAATTGTGCCTCTCTTGCTTTTCTTTCTTATTCATAAATCACATATGATTAATTGAGTCATGCAAACCATATGAGGAAGGGGTTTTGCAAAAATCTGGCCATTGGTTGCAGGGTCACCACCCTTGTTCTAGTTTCCAGCCAACCACTTTAGCTCCCTTTGTATCATCACATGTGGGCCACTGCAAAGTGAGCATCAAATGAGACCAGCCAGCCAGGACGCAGGATTACAGAGGGAGGACGCCCTCATGAAATCACTCCTCACCTAACCTCATGGAATTCCTCTTTTTAATATATTTACTTAATATCAGCCAAATACTGCTTATGCAAAACATTCTTCTCAAATATTTTATATCTCCCCTCTCAAAGAAGTCTATTTTACCATGAGTGTAACCTTTACAAGAGAACTAAGTGATTACATGTATAAAAATAGTTTAATTTGCATATTACTTCAATTTTCTGTTTACAAAGATGAATTCATTACATTCTTGGATTTTTTTGGTGGAAAATATGTTATGAAATGTTAAATATTTTAATAGCAAGTAGATTTTTCATATTTTCTTTTTAGTCAGTTTTATTTCAAGTTGCAGTTGTTGAGAAATTTATTTCTTCCAATTTTTAAACTGATTTAAACATTTTCAAAATAGACTCATTATTATTTTATGCCTAAATTTTTAAATTAAAAAAATTAAGTTGACACAAATAATTGAACATATTTATGGGGTACATGAGATATTATTATACATATTATTCAAATCAGGGAAATTAACATGCGAACAGCGAAAATATTTTTTATTTTTTGGGTTGCTGGGAACATTCAATATCTTTCCTTTTGCTACATGAAACTATCTAATATATAGTCATTCTACAGTGCTATAAAACTGTAGAACTTAATCCTTCTATCTAGCTATAATTTTGTATCATTTTAATGTCTTAGACCTGTTATGATATTTTTTTACTTTGTTACTGATAATAGTAATACATATTCTCTATCTTTATTTTTCTGTGAACAGATTTAATGGATTTCTTTAGTTTAAAAAATTTTAATTTTTCATCACTATAGCTTTGTCTTTACTGATTTTATAACTTAGTTTTATTTCATTACGGCTTTTTTTGTTAATATTTTCTTTTTTTGTTTTTGAGGGGATGCGTGTAACATTCCTTTTCTATGTCCTTGAAATGTGATCTTAGAGAATTGCAATTCATATTTCTCTTCCAATACATATGTATATTACATATGTATGTAATATGTATGTATATATGTAATATACATACATATGTATATGTATGTATATTATATGTATACATATACATATGTATGTATATTACATATGTATATTACATATGCATGTATATTACATATTATATGTATATTACATATGCATGTATATTACATATTATATGTATACATATGTATATGTATGTATATTACATATGTAATACATATGTATGTAATATACATGGTCCCAGCAAGCCTGGGTTGTGTACTACTCAATTTAGCTTGCATTCTTCAAAAAATAGAGTCTGAAGCAAAGCCTCACCTGTTACCTCTGTGTTGGAAAACACCCCAGTAGTGAGGAGAAAGAGCTATGAGGCAGAAAAGGAGAGAGCCAGTACAATACCAAAGGGATGGGAGTTGTTTAATCCTAGACAAGTACATGTAAGAATCCATATGATGCATTGTATATCAGATATATCTGCCAGAGTGGAGGTGTGGATGATGGTGAGAAAGAAAAAAGAATGTGTATTGGTCAGAGATTTTCTCAGTATTTCTGGATTACATGTGCTGTTGGTACCTGGTGAGTATGCTGTGTTTCATGACTTGGTAAAAGCAAATGTTTTTTGGTTTTTTTTTTTAATGTAAACTTTTTTTTAAATTTTATTGCATTTTAGGTTTTGGGGTACATGTGAAGAACATGTAAGATTGTTGCATAGGTACACACATGGCAGTGTGATTTGCTACCTTCCTCCCCTTCACCTATTTCTGGCATTTCTGCCCATGCTATCTCTCCCCAACTCCCCACCCCTCGCTGTCCCTCCTATGTTTCCCCCCGCCAGACCCCAGTGTGTGATGCTCCCCTCCCTGTGTCCATGTGTTCCCATTGTTCAACACCCACCTATGAGTGAGAACATGCGGTGTTTGATTTTCTGTTCTTGTCTCAGTTTGCTGAGAATGTTGGTTTCCAGTTTCATCCATGTCCCTACAAAGGGCATGAACTCATCATTTTTGATGCTGCATAATATTCCATGGTGTATATGTGCCACATTTTCCGTTTTTTTTTGTTTTTTAAATATTTGAATAAAATAAGTGCTTTTTATAAGAATGAACCTAGGCACAATGTTGTGTGCTAACCTAAAATTACCAGGGCCCTTGCAGGGTGACTGCTAAGTAGAGAATGACTACAGCAGAGCAAGTTGTAGGGATGGCCTACCTTAGAATCAGGCAAGAGCCACTTGTCTCTTTTGCAAAATTTAAGAGTGCATTGAAAATTCATTATAGAGATACACAACATTTAATATAGTGTTTTAAAAATAAAACTAATGCAAAAATCAATGATAAATATAATTTAAAATAAAGACAAGTTGTTATTTTTCAGTTTGACTACTTTGAATCATGCAAAAAAAAAAAAAATAGCAGTCCTTTGCAATGATCCAACAGTTCCTGACCAATGCAGTCATCAGGTTTTTTGCAAGGTAATTTTCAGAGGGTTGAAAATACCATACAAACAGATGAGGCAATTTGAGGCTTGACATATAGTTATTTTTTTAATAGATGATTTATTGTGCTTTAGGTATTGGTGTACATATGAAGAACATGTAGGATTGTTGCACAGGTACATACATGGCAATGTGGTTTGCTGCCTTCTTCCCCATCACCTATATCTGGCATTTCTCCCCATGTTATCCCTCTCCATCTCCCCACCCCCTGCTGTCCCTCCCCTAGCTCCCCTCCACAGACACCAGTGTGTGATGCTCCCCTCCCTGTGTCCATGTGTTCTCATTGTTCAACACCCTCCTGTGAGTGAGAACATGCGGTGTTTGATTTTCTGTTCTTGTGACAGTTTGCTGAGAATGATGGTTTCCATGTTCATCCATGTCCCTACAAAGGACATGAACTCATCGTTTTTTATGGCTGCATAGTATTCCATGGTACTGTAGGGCTCTCAGTAACCTTTTCCATTTGGTTCAAAATAAGGGGAAATATTTTGTAAGTTACCTATATGAGCACACATCTTTCTTTTTGTCTCAGACTCCAATATGACTCTACCTGGCCTAAAAAAAAAAAAAAAAAAAAAAAAAGGCCTAGTGGACAGTGAGAACAATGACATCTGAGGTGCTGCACATAAAACTGTCTATAGCCAATATGTCCTATCAGGCCATCATGCCATCACTTTCTATCATTTGAAGTACAAGAGGTAATACAATCATTTCTCTGTGGCATCTACTATCTCAAATTACTTTAGAAATGATTCAATGTTGTGTTTTAGTCATCTAAGTATTTGAGAAGATGTCTACTCTTATATGCTTTCATCATGGAAACTCTTAATTTTAATGTAAAGATAAATTATCCTGTACTTGATTTAAAACACATGTGTTTCGTTGTCACCTTTTGTTCCTACATACCTACATCAGCTGCCTTTAGGTTATCTTCTTTGTGACCCATGAAAAAAATAAAAATGTACAGATGGTGTTGTATTGCTTTGATTCTGTCACATATACCTATGTTTTCCTCTCAGATAGTTTTACATTATCCAATAAGAAAACCTTGAAATTAAGTAAGTGTAGTAAAGGATGTGAAATATAACATCCCCCTTGTCTACAGGTTTCAACAGCCTGAGCCAAAAAATAAACAATGAGTGCCATTTACCTATGCATCCTAGAGTTAACTCTGAACAAGTTCCAATAGTATTAATCTGCTGTTCAATAAATAGCCATACGAACGATTATACATGAGAGGAGTGATAGTGGATAGTGACAGCTCCTTTAGAGAGAGCTGACTGAGGACTATGGCACATCCTTTCCACTCCTTATAGGGAAAAATGGAGGATGCAGGTTGACTTCCAGCCAAGTGTGCCAGGTATAAATGCATTGCCAAATTCATCTTTAATTGCCTAGTTTTGCAATAACTGAGCTGGGCCCTGCAGGTATTTCTTCTTTGCCAGATTACATAATAAAAACATTTTCAATGAAATGTGCTGGATGAACATTGAATGAAGAAGATAATTTTCTTACTATTTAAAAAGAGTAAGAAATATATATATTAAATATATATATTAAAATATTCTTAATATCCTTTCTGATTATATTACTAAGTGATACTGTTTGCTTGATGTTTGTTTCTTTGGTTTTACTCTGGATAATGCTGACTTCACAAAATGAACTGGTGATATGTTTTCTTCCACTCTCTTGTTTTCCTTCTGTCTCTTATGGAACAATGAAAATATTTCCTCATCAGCAAGTGGGACCTCGTCAATGGGTGGCTTCCCTGATAGTGCTATGCAAGAGACCCAGTGGTACAAACTCTTCATCTGGTTTTACCATTAACTCAGCAGGTGAATCCTATTCAATATAGATGGCCCTCCCATCAGAGAGCTTCCCAGTCCCTCTTGCTGGCACACAGGTAGATAACTTCCTAGTGAGTTCCTCTTACATTCCAGTGAAAAGCTGCCCAGTGAAAAGCCTACTCTCCCTGGTCCATGGCACCTCAGTAAAGTTCTCTGCCATGAGTGGGCCCCAAGTGCACATTCTCCAAGTTCTGAATATGTTATCCCTGGTGGGATCTTTCTTCTATATTTGTTACGTCAGCCCTAGAGTTGGTGGATGCTTCCTATATCTGTTATACCTACAACTTTTAGAGTTATATTTATCTTCTTAATAGGTAATTCCCTGCTAGTAGTGAATTTCTTGAATAAAAATTCTTCTTCATGTTATCAGTGTAGTTTCTATCTGCTCACTGACATACTAAGTACAGAAGTCTTTAGGAAAATATTCTTGATTACCCTGTTCTAGATTTTCTTGAATCAATCACTTTCAGGCATAATAGATAATTTGCTTATTTTGTGGCCATGGATAGCTGCAGTTTAGAACATCTTTTTTTTTTTTTCTTTTGTTCTCTATCTTTATCAAATCCTTGCAATACTGACTGGTTCTATTGCACTGAGTATGCATCCTAAATCATGTGGCTTTTTCCTGGGGTTTTAATTGCTCCACTCTCTTTGGAGAGACCCAGAATAGTTTTTTGTTCACTGTTTTGCTTCCATATAATTGCACATCTTCCACCCAGATGCTTTTGTTTATCATCATATATGAAGACAATTGCAAGTAGCAATTTTTTTTCCACTTCTGACTACCCTGACGAGACATTAGTGAGTTGGGCTAGCAGCATCAGTACAATATTGAATAGAGGTGGTGAAAGCAGACACCTTTGTCTTGATCCCAGTCTTAGGGAGACACCATTCAGTCTTTCGTTATTAAGTTTGATGTAAGCTACAAGTTTTCCTAGGTGCTTTTTATTAGTTTGAGTAAGTTTCCAAAGTATTCTTAGCTTGTTGAGAGATTTTTGTTAATGTTGTTTGTGGTTTTTAATTATGAAGTACTATTAAATTTTGTCCAAAGCTTTCTATCTATTTAGATCATCAGATGAAGTTTTGTTCTTTATCTCTGGATATGCTGAATCACATCAACTGATTTTCAAAGGCTAACTTGTCTTCTTTGAATAAACCCTGCTTGACCACTATGTATTTTTTTATGTATTTCATATATATTAAAATATTCTTAATATCTCTTCTGTTTATATTACTAAGTGATACTGTTTGCTTGATATTTGTTTCTTTGGTTTTACTCTGGATAATGCTGACTTCACAAAATGAGCTGGTAATATTTTTTCTTCCCCTCTAGCTTCTGAAAATTTTTGTCAGAAATTAATATTAATTTTCTTATTTGATTATATCACCAGTGAAGCCATCTTGATCTCAGATTTGCTTTGTGAAAAGATTTTTAGAAATGCTCATTGACATATTTTACCTTATATAAGATAAAACAAAGGGGACCTCCTATACAGTAATTTAGTCCAAATGAATAAATAAAAAACACCAACAAAGATACTTACATAGTAAAATATGCATATAAATGTATTTTTCTTTTCCTACATCACTGAAATGAAAGCTGTGTAAAGAAATAATTATAAAGCATTGTTTAAGTGTTTATATGTAAGTATATATAAATATATATATGTAAATTATATCGTTTATATAAATATATAAAAGTACAATTTGTATGACAATAATAGCACTAAGTAGTGGAAAGAAAATAGAGCTACATAGGAGTAAAACTTTTTGGAAATATTGAAGTTAATTTGGTATTAATCTGAAATAGGTTGTTATAAATTAAGTTGTTAATTTTAATCCCCAGAATGAACTCTACGAAATTAACTCAAAAAGCAGGTAGCAACAGAAAAACAAAGGAATTAAAATGGCTCACTAGAAAATTCTTAATGCAGATGAAAAAACAATTGGATGAAAGAAAAATAAAAAAATGAAGAAAAATACAAAATAAACTAAAAATGGTGGACATAAATCCTACCTTAACAGAAATTATATTGAATGTCAATGGAATAAACACCCATCAAAAGGCAGAGACTGCAGAATATGGGAAAAGAAAAGAGGATTCAACTATACTCCATCTACAAGAAACACTTTAGCTTAAAAAAAAAAAAGCTATCAGTAATCTTATTGTTTATATAATGAGTTAAAATAAAAATCAATAAAAGAAGACAATTTGTAAATTCATATATATGCGCAAATTAAACACCATCTTAAATAGTCAATGGGCCATATAAAAAATCAAGAGAGTAATTATAAATACTTTGGCATATGGACCAAATCCAGGAGCATATAAAAATGATTAAATACCATGTCCAAGTGGCATTTGTTCCAAGGTTAAACACTTGGTTTGACAAGTGAAAATCAATCAAACACAGCATATGAATAAAATAAAAGACATTAATCAATTGATAAGCTCTACAGATACTAAAAAAGCATTTGACAAAAATCCAACATCCTTATGTGATAAAATGTCTCAACAAGCTAAAAAAAAACTTTCTAAACTTTAAAAAGATTATTTATTTTAAAAATCCACAGCTAAAATTAAACTTAATGAAGAAAGACTGAAAACTCTTTCCCTGAGATCATGATTGAGAAAAAGATGTCCACTTTCAACATTTTTTTCACTGTTTCACTGTTGCAAAACTGAGAAATTAGACAAAACCATGAAACACATATAGAGTGAAAAAGAAAAAGGAAAACTATCTTTACTTTGGGCAACATAATTATTTATATTAAAAATCTTTAAAAATATCCACCAAATAAAACCCTAAGAGAAATAATAAACAAGTTAAGCATAGTACAGGACACAAAGTTATTATGCAAAAGTTACTATCATTTTCATACACTAGAAATAAATAGTCTGAAAAAGAATTAGGGACCAGAGACCAACATGGTGAAAACCTATCTCTACTAAAAATACAAAACTTAGCCAGGCATGATGGCACATGCCTGTAGTTCCAGCTACCTGGGTGGCTGAGGCAGTAGAATCACTTAAACCTGGGAGGTGAAGGCTGCAGTGAGATAAGATTGCACCACTGTACTCCAGCCTGGGCTACAGAGCGATACTCTGTCTCAAAATAAATAAATACATAAAAACAGAAGAACAAAAAAAGAATATTTACAATAAAATCAAAGAGGTTTTAAAATACTTAAGAATAAAGTTATCAAAACAGCATGGTACTGGTACCAAAACAGAGATATAGACCAATGGAACAGAACAGAGGCCTCAGAATCAACACCACACATCTACAACCATTTGATCTTTGACAAACCTGACAAAAACAAGCAATGAGGAAAGGATTCCCAATTTAATAAATGGTGTTGGGAAAGCCATATCAGGAAGCTGACACTGGACCCCTTCCTGACACCTTATACAAAAATTAACTACAGATGGATTTAAGATAAGATGGATTTAAACATAAGAACTAACACCATTAAAACCCTAGAAAAAAACCTAGGCAACATCATTCAGGTCATAGGCACAGGCAAAGACTTCATGACTAAAACACCAAAAGCAATGGCAACAAAAGCCAAAATAGACAAATGGGATCTAAGTAAACTTAAGAGCTTCTGTATAGCAAAAGAAAGAATCATTAGAGTGAAGCAGCAACCAGTAGAATGGGAAAAACTTTTTGCAATCTACCCATCTAACAAAGGGCTGATATCCAGAACCTACAAAGAACTAAAACAGATTCACAAGAAAAAAAAAAAAAAACCATTANAAACCATTAAAAAGTGGGGAAAGGATATGAACAGACACTTTTCAAAAGAAGACTTATATGAGGCCAACAAACTTATGAAAAAATGCTCATCATCACTGGTCATTAGAGAAATGCAAATAAAAACCACATTGAGATACCATCTCATACCAGTTAGAATGGCAATCATTAAAAAATCTGAAGACAATAGATGCTGGAGAGGAAGTGGGGACAAAGGAACACTTTTACACTGTTAGTGGGAGTGTAAATCAGTTCAACCATTGTGGGAGACAGTGTGGCGATTCCTCAAGGATCTAGAAATAGAAATTCCATTTGATCCAGAAATTCCATTACTGGGTATATATCCAAAGGATTATAAATTATTCTATTATAAGGATACATGCACACGTATGTTTGTTGTGGCACTGTTTGCAATAGCAAAGACCTGGAACCAACCCAAGTGCCCATCAACGATAGACTGGACAAAGAAAATGTGGTACATATACACCATGGAACACTATACAGCCATAGAAAAGGACGAGTTCATGTCCTTTGTAGGGACATGGATGAATCTGGAAACCATCATTCTCAGCAAACTGACACAAGAACACAAAACCAAACACCACGTTTTCACTTATAAGAGGGTGATGAACAATGAGAACACAAGGGCACAGGGAAAGGAACACCACTTACTGGGCTGGGGGGGTGGTGGAAGGGAGGAGGGGGAGGGACAGTGGGTGGAGGGGAATTTGGGGAGAGATAACACCGCCTGATGTAGGTGACAGGGGAGGGGGATGGAGACAGCAAACCACAGCATGGCACGTATGTACCTATGCAACAATCCTGCAGGATGCAGAATGAGCACATGTACTCCAAAGCCCAAAATAAAATAAAAAATAAAAATAAAAAAGAATGAAGTTATCAAAAAAATGCAGAACTTATATACTAAGAACTGCAAAATATTATTAAAATTAATTAAAGATGACATAAGTAAATGAAATGATATCCCATTTTCTTGGGTTGGGAGACTCAATATTGCTAAGGTAGCAATGGCCTCCCAAATGATCTATAGATTCTGTGAAATCTCTATCAAATTTGTAGTATCTTCTTGGGTGGAAACGGAAAAGAAACTAATCCTAAAATTCATGTGAAAATGCCAAAAAACAAGAATAGCCAAAACAATCATGAAAAGGAAGAAAAAGTTAAGACTCACACTTCTGATTTAAAAACATGTTACAAAGCTACAGTATTCAAAAGCATGGTGCACTGCCATAAAGACAGAGATACAGACCAATGGCATTTAGAGTCTAAAAATAAACTTTTACATTCATGGTCATTTTTATGACAACAAAATTTTGACAAAAGCATCAAGACAATTTAGTAAGAAAAGACAGACTTTAACAAATTGTGCTTAGAAAAAAAGACTAAAATCAAAAAAAAAAAAAAAAAAAAAATGAAGTTGGACTATTACCACACTAAAAATAAAACATAATAGCTAAATTAATAAAATTCTTAGAAAAAAATACAGGAATGCATTTTTGTAGCCTTGAATTTGGCATTGTTTCTCAGACATACCCAAAAGCACAAGTGGGAAAAGAAAAACAGATTATTTGGACTTCATCAAACATAAAATCTTTTGTCTTCAAAGGAAATCATCAAGAAAAGAAAGGTACAATCCACAGGGTAGGAGAAAATGTTTGCAAATCATATATCTGATAAGGTATTAGAAACCATCATATATTTAAAAGCTCCTTACAACTCAGCAATAAAAAGGCAATAAACCTCAATTTAAAAATTGGTCACAGTGTATAAATAAACATTTCTCCAGTAAGGATGCAAATTGTCAACAGGCACATGAAAAGATGCTCAACCTTACTAGTCATTAGGAAAATGCAAGTTAAAAATCACTTTGAGATATGATTTCACATCCATTACTTTGCTCTTAATTTTTAAAAAAGGCAATAACAAGTGTTATAGAGATGTGGAGAAATTATAACCCTCATACATTGCTAGTAGGAATGTAAATGATGCAGCCACTTTGGAAAATTTCTCTAAAAGCTAAACATAGAGTTATCAAATGATAAGCCATTCTACTTGTAGGTATATAACAATGATAAATTAAAATGTCTACATGTAAAATATTGTAAATTAATATTTATAGTATTCCTTATAATATCCCCAAAGTGGACATAACCCAAATGTCCATTAACTGATAAATGGATAATCATATGTTTCATATCCATTTGATAAACTATTCATCCATACAAAAGGAATGATACAGGTCACAAAATTAATGAAACTTGAAAGCATTATGCTAAATTAAAGAAGCCTGACATCAAAGGCCATGTATCGTAAAATTTCATTTATATGAAATGTCCAGAAGAAACGAGTTTATAGAGATTGAAAGTAGATTTATGTTGTTAGGAGTTGGGGAGAGGAAAGAATGGGAAATGACTACTAATACAGGATTCTTTCTGTCCTTTCTTCCTGTCTTCCTTCATTTTCTTCTTATGATCCTATAGATATATAACACCAAACACACTCTTGGACCACAGCACGATAATAAAAAAAAACTAAGACTAAAAGAATCACTCAAAACCATGCAATTACATAGAAATTAAACAACATGCTCCTGAACGCCTTTTGAGTAAATAATGAAATGTATGCATATTTTATATATATTTATATATATAATATGTATTATAACTATATTATATATATTATCAAAATATTATATACATTTTTATATATTATATATTATATATTTTTATATATAGTATATATTATATATTTTTATTATATATAACTATATATACATATATTATATATGTATATATTATAATTAAATATATAATATATATTCACTTGCAGATGTAAAAATGTCTGCAGAAATTTTCACCCAAAAACAAGAGAATATACATTCTAATCATTGACACACAGCAAATACTCTAAAATTGGCCACATAATTGGACATAAAATACCCCTCAGCAAATGCAAAAGAATAAAAATTATATTAATTCCAAACACACTCTTGGACAACAGCACAATTAAAAAAAAGACAAAAAAATTTCTCAAAACCATGCAATTACATACAAATTAAACAACATGCTCCTGAATGCCTTTTGGGTAAATAATGAATTTAAAACAGATATCAAGAAGTTATTTGGCATGAATGAGAATAAAGGTATAGCCTACCAGAATCTCTGGGACATATCTAAGGCAGTTTTTAGAGGGAAATTCATAGCACTAAATACCCACGTGGAAAAGTTAGAAAGATCTCAAATTAATTTAATGTCATAACTGAAAGAATTAGAGAACCAAGAGCAAATCAAACCCAAAGCTAGCGGAAGAGAGAAAGTAATCAAAATCAGAGATGAGCTGAAGGAAATCAACACATAAAAATCTATTCAAAACATCAACAAATCCAGAAGTTGGTTTTTCAAAAAAGAAAAGAAGATAGGCCACTAGCTAGACTAATGAAGAAAATAGAGAAGATCCAGAACACAATAAGAAATGATAAAAAGAATGTTACCAATGACCCCAGAGAAATAAAAATAGCCACAGAAACTACTATAAACACCTCTTTGCAAAGAAACTAGAAAACCTAGAAGAGATGGATGAATTCCTGGACAAATACACTCTAATAAGACTGAACCAGGAAGCAATTGAGTCTCTGAACGGACCAGTAACACACTCTGAAACTGAATCAGAAATAAATAACCAATCAACCAGAAAAGCCCAGGACCAGATGGAATCAAAGTTGAATCTACCAGATGTACTTTAGAAGAGCTGGTAACATTCTCATTGAAACTATTCTAAAAAATTTTTGAAAAAGGACAGAGCACTTCCCAACTCATTTTGTGAAGCTGGCATCATGCTGACACCAAAACCTGGCACAGACACAACAATAACCACAACAAAATCTTCAGGCCAATATTTTTGATGAACATTGATGCAGAAATCCTCCACAAAATACTTGCGAACCAAATCCAGCAGCACATCAAAAAGCTAATTGTCTATTATAATCAAGTAAGTTTCATTCCTGGGATGCAAGGTTGGTTCAACATACACAAATTAATAAATACGAATCATCACATAAAAGAGCTAAAGAGAAAAGCCACATGCCTACCTCAATAGATGCAGGAAAAGTTTTCTGATAAAATTTAACATCAAGTTAACAACTCTCAATAATTTAGGTATTGAAAGAACATATCTCAAAATAATAAGAGCCATCTATGACAAAACCACAGCCAACATCATACTGAATGGATAAAAGCTGGAAGCATTCCTCCTAAAAACTGGTGCAAACAAGGATCCCTTCTATCAACACTCCTATTCAACAAAGTATTGGGAGTCCTGACCAGAGCAATTAGGCAAGCAAAAGAAATAAAGCATTTAATAGACAGTAAGGCAAATGATTTCTGTTTGCAGATGACATGATCCTATATCTAGGAAACAACATAGTCTCAGCCCAAAAGCTCCTTCAGCTGACAAACAACTTTGGCAAAGTTTCAAGATAAAAAATTAATGTACAAAAATTACTAGCATTCCTATACATCAACAGCAGTCAAGCTGAAAGTCAAATGAGGAAAACAATCCCATTCACAATTGTGACACAAATAATACAATACCAAGGAATACAGCTAAGAAGGGAAATGAAAGGTCTCTATAATGAGAATTACAAAACACTGCTGAAATAAATTAGAGATAACACAAATAAATGGAAAAACATTCTATATTTGTGAATAGGAAGAATCAATATCATTAAAATGACCATACTGCCCAAAGCAATTTATAGATCCAGTGCTATTCCCATCAAACTACCAATGACATTCCTCACAGGACTAGGAAAAACTATTTTAAAGTTAACATGCAACAATAAAGGGTCCAAATAACCAAGACAATCCTAAGCAAGAAGAATGAAGCTGGAGGCATCGCACTACTCCACATCAAACAATACTACAGGGCTACAGTGACCAAAACAGCATGATACAGGTACAAAAATAGACGCATAGACCAAAACAACAGAATAGAGACCCCAGAAATAATGCTACTTACGTATAGCCATATGATCATTGACAAAACTAAAAAAACAAATAATGGAGAAAGGAATCCCTATGCAACAAATGGTGATGGAATAACTGGCTAGCCATATGCAGAAGATTGAAACCAGGTCCCTTCCTCACACCACATACAAAAATCAACTCAAGATGGATTAAACTTAAATGTAAAACTCAAAACTATAAAAATCCTGAAAGACAATCTAGGTGATAGCATCCTAGACATAGAAACAGGTAAAGACTTTATGACAAAGACACCAAAAGCAATCACAACAAAAGCAAAAATTGACAAATGGGATCTAATTAAACTTAAGAGCTTCTGCACAGCAAAAGATATTATCAACAGAGTAAACAGACAAACTACAGAATCAGAGAACAGTTTTGCAAACAATGCATCTGACAAAGTTCTAATATTCAGCATCTATATTGAATGTAAACAAATCTATAAGAAAAACAACCCCCTTAAATAGAGGGCAAAGAACATGAACAGACACCAGACACTTGAAAAGAAAACATACCTGTGGCCAAAAATCTTAAGAAAAAATCAATATCATTGATCATTAGAGAAACGTAAATCAAAACTACAATAAGATACCATTTCACACCAGTGAGACAATGGCTACTATTAAAAAGTCAAAGAATAAGAGATACTGGTGAGGTTGCAGAGAAAAAGAACATTTACACACTATTGGTGGGAATGTAAATCAGTTTAAATGTTGTGGAAAGAAGTATGGCAATTTCTCAAATAGCTAAAAATAGAACTAACATTTGACCTAGCAATCCCATTACTGGGCATCTACCCAGAGGACTATAAATCGTTCTATTACAAAGACAAGTGCACGTGGAATGTTCATTGCACAATAATGAAGGCATAAAATCAACCTAAATACCCATGAATGACAGATTGGATAAAGAAAATGTGCTACCTATACACCATGCAGCCACTAAAAAACAATATCAGGTCTTTTTTGGAAACACGGATGCAGCTGAAGGTTGTTATCCCTAGCAAGCTAACATGAGAACAGAAAACCAAACACCACATATTCCTATTTACAAGTGGAAGTGAAATAAGAGCTCATAAACACAAAGAAGGGAAGAGCAAAAATCCAGGCCTCCTTGAAGGTGGCAATTGGGAGAGGAGAGAGAATAAGAAAAAATATCTATTGGGTACTAGGCTTAATACCTAGGTGACAAAATAATCTGTACAACAAACTCCCATGACACAAGTTGACCTATATAAGAAAACTGCATATGTACCCTCAAACAACATAAAAGTTAAAAAAAAAAAACTCATTTCTCCAAATCCACATAGTTACATAATTCAGAATATAAAGGCCAATATCTGAAATATGATTATTTAATTTTCTTTTAATAAAATGAAAATAAAGTAGGTATGAGAATGACATCCTGAGAAATCAAATGGTATATATTATTTTATGATATTTTGGAGAATTTATCATATGTACTCTTTTAAGAGTTAATTATAAAGTGAAGCAGTCATCACATTGTATAGAAAATATAAATTTATAATGGAACAGTTATTTACTCCCAAGTACTATTTTCCAATTTACAAATGCAGCTTATAACAAGTTTCTGTCCTTTCCCATGTAAAGAAATTGTTTATAGTCCTAACAATCTTTTTTCTGAAAGAGATTTACTTATGAGTAGAGCAGTTTTATAAAGACAATCAGAGTTGTGCTATTATTTTTACACATAGTTAAGAATTAATGTAAAGGATGCTTCCTGTATAGTTTGGATAATGAGAAAATAAGTCAAGTTCTAGAATGTTCAACAATGTTATGATTTATTTTGCTAAGTACAACTCTAAAAGTTATACAGAACCAAAGTCAGGTCATTAAAAAGCATATTATTTTATAGAACTACATATGAAAACCATAAAAGAAATAATTTTATACTAAATGTAGGAAATCCATAACCACCGTTTAAAAGTGGGTGTTATCTATAACATATAACAACTTTAACTTACTTGTGCAAAATTTGTTTTTTTTAAGTATTTCTGGCACTTTTAAAAAGGAATTTCAACTAAGCAAAAAAGGTAGCTTATCATCATTACAAAAATGGGTTTTAATCAGCAAGTATAATTTCTCTTTATTCCATTACTTTCTCTGCCATCCAATTTTCACTGGAGAGTTCTCTCTTTTTGAGCTCAAGGTTATATATGTCCAAGCATCTATTGATTATACCCAAAACTGAACTGAGAAGATAAATCTAGATACAGATTGAATATCCCTTATTAAAAATTTGTCTATACATAACAAGATAATTTGGAAATGGGATTAAAGTTTAAATACAAATTTACTTATGTTCAATGTATACCTTTCACACATAGCCTCGTGGTAATGTAATATAACATTTTAAATAATCTTCTGCATGAAACAAAGTTTTGATTATACTTTCACTGCAACCCAACATATAAGATCAGGTATGGAATTTTCACTAGTTGCATCAGGTTGGCACTCAAAAAGTGTCACACTTTAGAGCATTTTCAGACTTGAATTTTTGGAGAATGGCTAGTCAGCCTCTATAGATATTTTTATGGTGTGTTCCTATGCAACAATTTTGCATGTTCTTCACATGTACCCCAAAACCTAAAATACAATAAAATAAATAAATGGGAAAAAAAATTACTTAGTCTAAAGATAAATAATTTTAACACGGAGACTAGATTATCTACTTTCAATTCACTGATTTTTAAAATTTGTCAGAAAATATGCATGTTCAATGGAAAAAAATCAAAGCATAAGTGCAAGTAACTCATAACAATAAAATGCAAGTTGCTAAAAAATAATGATATAAATACTAAGATATATTTAATTGATCAAATTGATCAATATTAAAAGTAATAACATTCTGGGTTGGAAAGGATACAAACAAGCCTCCTCAGATAATATATTCTTCATGAAAGTATAAATTGATATAATATTTTAGAGGGAATTTATCAAAAGTTATCAAAAGCACTTTATTAACACTTTATGTGCCCTATGCCTGAGCAATGTCCTCTAAGAACTTACATGGGAGGAAAAAATATGGGTGTGCAAAGAATTTGCCTAAGCTGCTCATTCCAGTGAGCTCAAATACTGGTTTGATCTCAAATGAGAAATAAGGGATATAGATTTCAGTTCGACAATAATCAAGCTATAATATTGATAGATGCTCTAGAGAGGAACAAGAACTTGTTGAAAGCTCTTATTTTGAAAATAAGTTGGACTAATACTTGAGAAATTTCGGTATTTAATAACCAAATGAAACAGTGTTGAGCATGTGATATAAAAGGAATGGTCAAATACTTGGAGAACATAAAATCACAGAGATAAGAGGATGTTTCAGAAAGAAGAGCAGACAACCATCTCCAATTTTGCTCAGATGATAAGGAAAGTGAAGACTGGAAGATGTCCTGTCCATTAGGTTTATGATATTAAAGCCGTCAGGGAACTTAGAAACAACTATTTGTTCAGCCACTCCCAGTAAAAGTATTCTTCATGGGCCGGGCTCTGTGGCTCACATCTGTCATCCAAGCACTTTGGGAGCCAAGGCGAGCAGCATCATCTGAGGTCAAGAGTTCAAGACCAGCCTGGCCAACATGGTGAAACCCTGTCTCTACTCAAAATACAAAAATTAGCTGGGCGGATGGTGGCACACACCTGTAATCCCAGCTACTCAGAACGTTGAGGCAGGAGAATTGCTTGAACCCAGGAGACAGAGAAGGAAACAAGACGGCTCCACTGCACTCCAGCCTGAGTAACAAGAGAAAACCCTGCCTTAAAAAAAAAAAAAAAAAGAAAAAGAAAATTCTCCCGGGGACTGCTGTTTTCATTATTTTCCTTTTACAATAAATGTAAGTATTTTTATTCCAAAGCAATCAGTTTTCAAATTAGGCCTTTTAAAATTAACTTACAGTTATAGCATGAAAGTCAGTCACCATGGTTTGGAAGGGGCAATAGAAGTTTCCTTATCAGGAAACATAAGGGCATCAGTGGATTGATCACCAAAAGTAGATGGCCATACCAAACCCCTTATCCACCCCCTCCACCAATTTTACCCAGTCTTGCGCATCTCAAATAATTGAAACCCCTTTCAGTTCTTCAGGCCAAAAAAAAAAAATGTAGTTATTATTTCCCTCATTAATTTTGCATTGTACATCCAATGTGTCAGCAAATACTGGGGACTCTATTTCCAAAAGTATACAGAATCTGATTTTGTATTATTCCTTGCTGCTGACATTTGTTCCAAATCACTGTCTCCTCACACCTGAATTATTGAAGTAGCCTATTAATTTCTCAGCTTGCTTCCACCCACTTTCCGCACACTTTGTTCTTAACTCAAGAGTCATCTCTATACATTTTAAATTAGTATTTGTAACTTTGTGGCTTAAATCTCTCTAACGATGTCTGTTCTAACAAAAAGTATTACACAGTGTCGTTAAGATGACTTTCATTATCTCTCTAACCTCATCTCCTACTTTCCCCCCCTCCCCCTGCCCCGGACTCAGCTAGCTGCACTGACAGCCTTGCTCATAATGGAGTGTCCCAGGATGCTTCCTTCCTCAAAGACTTTGCAGGGGACTTTTCTCTTTATAACGCCACACTGTTTTTACAAGTTTTCTCAAACTTATAGTTCTCATTGAGATAGTCCCTGTCCATCCTACTTATGATACTATTGTCCACCCCAACCCAAGTTTTCCTATTCTTTCTTCACTTTTTGTTTTCAATAAAACATCATTATCTAAACTTCTACACCTTACCAACTTCTAAATCTCTCGCACACAGAATAGCATTGATGCACAATGGTTGCAAAATTAATATTTCATCAGTGAATGAATCAAATATCCACTGAAATATTCATCATGTTTGGCCCCTAATGAAATGTCTCATGCTGCTTTCTGCCTGTCTTCTTCCCATCCAGAGGTATTTTCTCTCCTCTGTGCTACCCTGGGAGGCAGAAATTATTCTGGTGCTTCACACTTGTCATGGAAATTTTAGCGAGAGTGTCAGAGACCTATTACTCAGCTTATAGTATATGCCCATTCGTTTAATAGGGTTTTGCAATCCTTCCTCTTTCTCTTTTTGACCCTGAAAATACATGTGGCATATTGTTACTTCGATGGAGATTTGATTTAAAAAAAACAGAGTATAGATTTTTTCTTTCCAGGACTCCACGATATCACTTCCACTCTGTCTTTTTGCCCATATGCCCTCATTGTGAGGAAAATGTTTTTTGGATTCAATGTTTTCTCAAGCAAGCAAACAAGCCAACAATCTATAGTTGTTCTCATACCCCTCATCTCCCTCATTTTTCTATGCCCCATACACAACAACAACAAAATTTTAAAAGTAAAACAAACACCTAATTGCTAGCTGTACTTTTAGCCACAAATTATATTGCAAAATTTTGGTAAACTAAATTAGAGTGTGTGTCTATTTTATAGACTTCTGGGATTTCTTTTGCTCTAAACTCAGATAAAATTTTATATGTTATTATTTAGTAAGAAAATACATTGCAATGCTTGTGCAATCAATGTCAACATAATTGGACCCTAGGAAATGCTGTGAAAAGCCCATTTGACCCAAATGCCTAGCATGGAGTAGTCCAGCGGAATCTTTAATCTTGACTGCCCTTTGGAAAGGCGTAACTGGGAGGAACAGGCAGGAGGATGGGTGGAGGGTGGTGAGAGAGACTTTCACAGATTACCCCTCAAGGCATATGGAAGGCAAGAGAGAACACAGACCTAGAGAGCTAACTCAATGATCAGGCAACACCAGGAAATGAAGAAGAATGAGCGATTGAGTCACATGTCATATTTACAGAACTTTCCATGAAAAGTGACTCTAAGACTGACTAAAAATTGCCAGAGTAGAAGACTCTCTGAATTTACTACGAGACTAAGCATGTTGTGGGAGAATAAATAATGAAATTAGAGGTCATATCACTTTTGCCTAAACTTTGGAATGGAACAAATTTTGCCTTAAAATGTTTTCCCTTCAATTGTATTTCTTAGGGAACATTTATTGTTTTTCTTTGATTTAGGAGTCAGGGACATATACTTATTCAATGGATTTTATGCAAATCTTACTTGCAATTTAAAACTATTTCAAACACAAAACATATATACCATATTTAGTTTCCTTCCCTGTCCATTATCGTCCCTTGGCCTCCCCTCTTTGTCTTCCTACAAAAGCAGTCACTGACACAAGAATTTCAGTGTGATTAGTTAATTGGGAATAGATTTCAGTAAACCTTGTTAGGGAAGTGGAAAAGTGAGACAAAAGAAAGGAAAGCAGAGGGGTTTATTATTAGGAAAGTTATCAGCTGTGAGCAAAAGAGTACCCTGATCGCACCGGGTAACTCTAGGAGACAGC
Organism: Cebus imitator; assembly: GCF_001604975.1. Classification (NCBI taxonomy): domain Eukaryota; kingdom Metazoa; phylum Chordata; class Mammalia; order Primates; family Cebidae; genus Cebus; species Cebus imitator. Next base: position 1,623,360 of record NW_016107693.1, on the reverse strand, counting down.
ATAGGCAACACTCCTCAGAATGATTCCCATGAAGGGCAAAAGAGCGAAGTATTTAAATGCCATATCCTCATCCACCACAGTTTGAGAACGTCTTTCGTGGGTGTTAATTCTAAGGCAATTCTAGCTTACTTCCCTGGAACCGAGTCTGCTCCTGCAGTCAAGAAGAAGCCGGGCGCGGTGGCTCACGCCTGTAATCCCAGCACTTTGGGAGGCCGAGGCGGGTGGATCAGGAGGTCAAGAGATCGAGACCATCCTGGTCAACATGGTGAAACCCTGTCTCTACTAAAAATACAAAAAATTAGCTGGGCGTGGTGGCGCGTGCCTGTAATCCCAGCTACTCAGGAGGCTGAGGCAGGAGAATTGCCTGAACCCAGGAGGCGGAGGTTGCAGTGAGCCGAGATCGCGCCACTGCACTCCAGCCTGGGTAACAAGAGAAAAACTCCGTCTCAAAAAAAAAAAAAAAAAAGAGCCTGAAGCAGATGGTTGCAGTGATTACAGGAAGCCTTGGCGTGAAGGCTGGCACTAAGTGGTCATGCGTGGATCCCAACAATCTGCAGCTACACTTCGTTTACAGAATGGAATAGTAATTTTGTTTGGCTTCATTTGCTATATTTCACACTTGCTCTTTAAACTTTCTTAGCTATTTTCTTTCCTGCTGATTTCCTATTGATTTTGTCATCTTTTAAAAAACTCTCTACACCTCCTCATGTCATTTAGAATTTTTGTAGACTATTACTCCTGATTTTACCTTTATTAGAAAATCTGTTGGAGTAGCGGGCTATACACATATAAGGCTTCCAATTAGAAAGAGCAATGGATTTGGGAAGGTTATCCATATGGATTTTATAGATTTTGCTTCCATCATTAAGCTACTACTGTCAACTCTCAGTTTGAATTATACTCCATCTTAAAGCAGGCTGACTGCAAGAGCAAACCAAGCATGCCATTCTATTCTCTAAGGGAACCATTTGGATAGGGTGTAATCCATCTGTGTAAGCATTACCATATATTCTCACATATTGTGGTTTTCAGTCTCATGCCATTTACACCGTGGACCTTTCAATAATAGTGATAGTTGGTACTGAAGTGCTCAGTGTGTGAAATGGTTTTCAGAGAAATCCTAAGGATGGTTTCTCTCAACTCATAACTAAGTTATGAGTTAGATAACTTAGATAGAGGCTAGAAATTTAAATTAATAAAACATTATTAGACAAGGTTGTAGAAAAAAAAGAAAATCTTGGTAGATATAATAGTTCTAGTTTTAAATTTGAGGAAACTTCATATTATTTTTCATAATGGCTGTGTAAGAATGTAAGTTAGCATAGCCATTGTGATAAACAGTATGAAGGTTCCTCAACTTTAAAATTAGAACTACCACATCATCCAGCAATTCCATTAGTGGACATATATTCAAAGAAAAAGAAATCAGTATGTCAAAGAAATGTCTGTAGTCCCATGTTTATTGCAGCATTGTTCACAGCAGTCAAGATGTAGGATCAACCTGTGTCCATCAACAGATGAAGGGAAAAAAGAAAATGTGGTGCACATACACAATGGAATATTACTCAGACTTGAAAAAGAAGGAAATTTTGTCATTTGTGACAACATGGATAAACCTGGAGGACAGTAGTCTAAGTAAACTAAGTCTGGCACAAAAAGACAAATACTGCATGATCTCACTTGTGTATGAAATCTAAGAAAGTCAAGTTCGTAGAAGTAGGGAATAGAATGCTGATTTCCAGAGGCTGGGCTGGGAAGAGAGGGAAGTTGTTTCATGGGTATAAAGTTTCAATTTTGCAATATGAAAGGTTTTGGAGATTTATTGCAAAACAATCTGAAGATAATACTGAACTTACACTTAAAAGTAGATGCCAAAATTTATGCTTTTATGACAATTCAATTAAAAACAAACGCTTTATTACTTTCAAACCTTTTGTCAACTGAAAAAAGATTCATTCAGGAACATCTTATTCTTATGGACGTTCTGTTTTGTTACCAAGTTGAATGTAACAATTTAATCATTAGTGAAAAGCTTCTTTAGTTATAAAAATATTTAGGATGTGCTATATGTTCTACAAATTATTTTTCCAAAATAAAATCTCATCATGAAAATTTGTTTACTGATGTGCAGTAAATTGATTTTAAAATTGTAAAAAAAATTCCCTAGAAATTTTGTTTTATTTTATGTATTTATGTTTTTCAGACATGGTCTCACTCTATCGTCAAGGCTAGATTCCAGCGGCATGATCATAGCTCACTATGATCTCAGACACCTGGGCTTAAGTGAGCCTCTTGAGTCAGCCTTCCAAGTAGCTGACTACAGACACATGCCACCTAGTCCAGCTAATTTGTTTAGTTTCTGATTTGTTTTGTTTTGTTTGTAGGTACAGGGTCTTCCTATGTGGTCAGGGTTGGTCTTGAACTCCTGGCCTCAAGGGATCCTCCTGCCTGGACTCCCAAAATGCTGGGATTACATGTGTGACCCAGAAATTTACAAAAACATAGAAATAGCAAAAAAGAGACAGAGGATCTTCCAATTAAACAAGGGGATATAATGTAATTGTAAACCAAGAGAAAATATAAGGTTGTAGGTAGGTAAAACAATCTTAGAAAAGATACATTGAATTGTGTCATTTATCTTCTAATGATTAGATATAACATTAAAATTTATGTCATGTAGAGTAGCAGGTGATAAAGCAATTTACCTGATACATAAATATTTGGCTGAGAAAAAGAAAACAATTTTATGTTAGAAAGTGTGTGTATTGCCATTTTTTTATTCAGAAAAGTTAAGTCATAATGGACAGCAGTAACACAACCATATGATTTCTATATCATTTTTTTAAGGAAAATCAGTAGAAGGGCTAATTTCTTCCAAGTGAACATAAAAACTGTGTCTGCATGTAATGTTCTCACAATCATTAAATCACTCTTAGACAGGAAAACCTGGGAGCTAAAGAAAGCATTCATATTTAAGACATCAAAATTGTGGTTCTTTTAGCCAAACAGATGACTTAACAGTAAGTCATCACCATCACACACATGTAGTCCATATGCATCTTAGAGCAGGCCTGATGAATTTCAAGACAGTAAGTCTACATGTTTTATTTGGATTGTGAGGAAATATATAACCCAGTGAATGTTAGTAATAGCACAACTTACTCTGCAATTTCTGAGAGGATAATAAAGAGCATTATGCAATAATCTCTTTTAATATTAATTTACAGTTTACTTTTCATATTTCTTTGCACCAACATAGCTACATATTTCTTTATTTATTTTTTAAGATGAATCCATAAAAGCTTTATGTCAAAATCCCATAAACCATAGTTAGTTGTTTATCATTTCAGATTTTCTTATTTATTTTTATAACTGTGATATGGATATAAGTATTTTTGGATAGGTGAATGGATGGATAAATGATAGGTAGTTAGATGATAGAGAGATGATAGATTCTAATAGATATATTTCATATTTAAATAATTAACTTTTATAATAATATTTGTTAGATTTCTTCCCAATTCTTTGTATCACCAATGCATTATCTTCCTTCTGTTTTCTTGTTAGATTCACTGCTCTAAAGTCAGATGTATAAAAGCTATGTAAAAACAATTCTGTGGGGTGTATATTACTTAAAATCCTATAATTCTAGGCAAATTTAACACTGCATTGAATTACTTTTAGTGACCTTGGATGCAAGCCAATGTGTATCAAAAATAATGGTCTGAGATGCTTTTAAATTACAACATCCATCATGTTCCTATTTTTTACCATGAATCCTGAGAAATTTCTAATGAAATTTCAACATAGAAAATCTTGATCCTAATTGATCAATAAAGGGTCATAGTATCTAATAAGTGGTTCTATACTGTGGTACACTGCAGCATAATCTCTCTAACTTGTGTGATTCTAAATTTATTTCATTTTTCCTGTTTTAAGGGAAATGAATTGAATACTTTTTATCATTATGAATCAATCATAATGCATTTCTCCAAGTAGCCAAAATTCTTATGTCAGTTTTTAGAAATGTGTTGAATATAATGTGGTGATTTTAATGCCATTCCTTGAATTTCACTTGCTGGGCCACAAATAGCAATACTCGTGATTTTTAGCAAGATATATTTTATATACTTAGTGACTTTGATATATGTATGAATTTTAATGTTATTTAAGTGAGGATAAAAACAGCAAACATAACTAAAACTGTTTTTCATTATTATTACTGACTTTCTTAAAGGCAAAAACATAATATTGAAAAAAGGCCTTCAAATTCAATTTTATTTGCACTATAAATGATGTAAGAGTATTCTATTATTGTTTATGCTTTTGAATAAGATAACAATTGCTTTGAAAGATGAAGTCCTATCTTGATATTGCAGAAATCATTCATAGAAAAGAGATACTTTAATTTTTTAATTTTTATTTTTTATTATACTTTAAGTTCTGGAGTACATGTGCACAATGTACAAATTTGTTACATAGGTACAAAAGATGTGCCATGGTGGTTTGCTGCATCCATCACACTGTCACCTACATTAGGTATTTCTTCTAATACTATCTCTCCCCTATCCCTCTAACCCCTGCTATCCCTCCTCTAGTCCCCAACCCTGCAACAGGCCCTGGTGTGTTATGTACCCCTCTCTGTGTCCATGTGTTCTCATTGTTCAACACCCGCTTATGAGTGAGAACATGCAGTGTTTGGTTTTCTGTTCTTGTGTCAGTTTGCTGAGAATGATGGTTTATTTAGTGATTCTATATATGTCCTTGACTTAGAAATGAATATTTTTAGAGAAATAGTCAGATGACCTTCAATTTCTTAATATTAGATATTCTAAATATATCGCATGTCAAATTAAGAAAAATAAATATGGATTTCAATATTGTCTTAGTATTAACTCATCAGTTATTTTTCACATTCTATTCTTTGTTCCTTATTTGACTCTCTACATTTTATAAAATGAGCACTTACTTCTTACAGTGTCTTGTTAGTTTACAGTTACAGCTACTTATGGCAAAAAAAAAAAATTTGCACAATAAAGTCAATATGATATTAAAAATTTTAAAGTTTATTACTGGTAAATTTTCATATGTATTATTAATGAAGATGAATGAATTTAGAAGTGATCAAGGCTTAGATAATACATTGTTATCCTGCAGAAATTATAGTTTCACAATTTTGCCTAGCATAGTGATATGTATAATTACCCAATGAACTTTATTACATAGTTATAAAAGATGGTTTGTGTTAATACTTAAACAATTGAATAATTATTTCTCCGTCAAGGAATAACTAATGTTTTCCTTCTTAAACTCTGTTGCCTTATTTTAGAAGTAGTTTTATTTCTATTGAATGTTTCACTGGTTTTTTTCTTTTGATTTTTTTGGAATGACATTTGCTTGTTAACCTTTTCACCTACAGTCATATAGTTATATGACAAGGTGTAGCTGTTACATTTATTGTAGTGGTCTTTTTGGATCACTACCCAAAAACTGAGAAACATTCCCAAAATACTAAAGGAGGAGAATACATTTATATCCTTGCCCATACTCTTTCAAGCCACCTTTTCCAATTCCACCTAAAGGTTTCTAATCCCTTGTAATTCCCTCCGCTATGCAACCATGATAATTACATCTTTGATACCTAATCAAAATCCAAGTACTATATTGACATTATTTTCTTTGCTTATTTCAAAATTATTTAGCTGCCTTATGAATGTTTATTTACTTCATCCTTTTTTTCTGCATTCTGTAGTATTTGACACCAAATCAAACACTCCTTCTTATCACAGAGACATAGGCTTTAGAATGGTTGTAGATGTGTGGCTTTATTTCTGAGCACTCTGTTCTGTTTCATTGGTCTATATATCTGTTTTGGTATTAGTACCATGCTTTTTTCATTACTGTAGCTTTGTAGTATAGTTTGAAGTCAGGTAGCGTGATGCTTCCAGCTTTGTTCTTTTGCTTAGGATTGTCTTGTCTACAGGCTCTTTCATATAAAATTTAAAGTAGTTTTTTTCTAATTCTGTGAAGAAAGCTAGTGATATCTTGATGAGGATAACATTGAATCTATAAATTACTTTGGGCAGTATGGCCATTTTCACTATATTGATTCTTCCTATCCAAGAGCATGGAATGTTTTTCCATTTGTTTGTGTCCCCTCTTAGTTCCTTGAGCAGTGGTTTTTAGTTTTTCTTGAAGAGGTCCTTCACATCCTATGTAAATTGTATTTCTAGGTATTTTACTCTCTTTGTGGCAATTATAAGTTGGAGTTCATTTGTGATTTGGCTGTTTGTCTGTTATTGGTGTATAGGAATGCTTGTGATTTTTGCACAAGAACAATGTATATGTATATATACATTCCTGAAATGTATGAATAGTAGTTTTTGTCTTATTTAACAGCTATTCTAATGTACTATTCTATAAATTGCTTTAAGTCAATATTATATTTTAAGGATGTATTCATATTAATGCATGCCATTATAAGCCATTAATTTTCATTACACTGATTATTTCATGTCCTTTGTATATCAGTTATTACCTTTCATCTGAGAGAGAACATTTGGGTGTGTATTTTTAACCTCTCTATGTTTTCCTCTGTATAATTCTCTGTAGTTTGTAAACTCTGGAGAGGAATTGCTAGGGCATAAAAACTTAACAGCTTTATGATGCTTCACTTCTTCCTTTCAAGTCACTTGTTTTATTCAAGACAGTATAATCTTTTCCTTTCCTTTGTTCTTTTTAATACATTTCAGAATAACTTTATTAAGTTCCATGGAGTTCCTATTGGGATTACAATTAGAATTTCATTCAATGTGTGGTTCTATTTAGGAAAAGATAACATCCTCATTGTACTGATTTCTCCTTTCAGTAGATAGAATACATATATTTTTTCATTGATTTACATCACATTATAGTATGTACCGAAAGGCATACTCCAAGTTGTTTGTAGCACTGGTCCATTGAAGGCACAAATGTTTTTTTCAAACAGCTTGAAAATTCTGATTAAGTTCAGTAATGTGTAAAGCAACACCTGAGTCCTGCCCTCTAGAAGATAATCTTAAAAGAGGAGAATGGACATATTTTAGATTTAGGATTCAGTCTGTCTGGCTCTACCACTGATTGCTGAGGCATGCAGGAAGAGTATCCATTTGATCATTCTTTCCAATTTTACCTCAAATACGCCCAAATGATGATGATGGGAAATTTCAGCCTAAATGCCTGTCTTTCTCTGGGTCATTATAGAAAGCAGTTTGTCAGTAGCAATGTCTTAATTGAGTTCTGTGATGACTGGATAAATATAATGCTGTTGAATTTTCACAGCACATTGAGAGCAGTCCAGTATCAAAGATATAATTATTTTGTGATACTAAGTGACTGTATTCAAGAGTAAAGTGCTCTCTAGATTTTTGATATATTGTCAGTTCAGAATTCCCTGAAAATGCATTTCAGTTGGAAACTTTCCAACTACTTCTTGCTCTTCACAATTTTACAAGTTGGCCATATACTATGAGATGGCAGATTTCCTTTATTGCACTTCTTATTTCCCCAGTTACCTTTCAAGTAAGTTCATTTTTTTCTGGTCTCGTATTTAGCTCTTTACCTTGCTGTGCCAAGATATTTCAAATCATCTCCAGAATGTCTATGTCTGTGAACTTCTTCAAGCTCAGAGGGAAATTTAGTAATTGCAAAGACCAAGAAAGAAATATCAAATGTTCTCTCTACTTTGAATCACTGCAGTGATTCAAAGTAGAGGAATTATCTGTCATGTAACTCTAAATTAAATTTGTTGGGGAAAAAAACAACAATGACTTTCATTTTCTCCTTGTGATCAATATATCCCTGTTGTCCTTCAAATTTTATGTATTTTCTTTGTATCTGGTCTTTAATTATGATTAATGGAATAAAATTTTTATCTTCTTTATCAATTCATCTTTTTAAATTTTAATACATAATGGTATATTACATATAATTATATGTGTAATATTTTAAACAATATACAAATGATTGTATATACTCATATGATATTTAAACAATTGAGTATGCTTAGCATTATTGGCAATTGATTTGATAACAGTAAAAACAAGAATTACAGATTATCTCAAGATTAATATTGTTGCTCTAAAAAACTTTTTCTCTTTTGTGAAAATCCATGGGAAATGAAATGGAAATATAGTCACGAGGAACAGATTGTAAACTGAAAACAGTTTAAGCCTAGTACAGAATCAACAGAATTCTGACAGGCACAGTACTTTTGCTAATGTATTGATGAATGTTTCTCAGCTGCTAGCATTCCTCAGTGCATATGGGTAGACACAGATCTCTTGTCACCAGAGGCAGACGAAATAGCAGCAGGTCATTGCACCTGCTGCTCATATCTGTCAATACTTGGCTTTTGGGCAGCCAGCCTACTCCAAAGGTTTGTGAGGGCCTAGAAATACCTTTTCAAGCTGTGATTGGGATGGCCTATTTTTCTTTCTAACAGCAACTGCTGCTATGTGGATATGAGATAAAAGAGGTAAGCTCTTTCCGTTCTCTTTAAAACCATGAAGATTTGCTCATTCTTGCAGGACTAGCCCCTCTTCTTCATTCGCCGTCTCATCCTTTCCCCAGCCTACACCACCACATCCATTTTATAGTAAAAATTAAATAAATAAATGGAATGTTTTCCACTGATTTTTCCAGGCAGGCTTAAGTTAGGTAACGCAAACTACACTCTATGTTGGTCCAAAAGAAACATTCTATGCAGAATAGGGAAAGCCGATAATAAATTGAAACCTGATCAATAGGAAAAAAAACAGTTAAGAAAGAAAACACTTAAGATCCTTAAACTCACTACCTCTGCATGGTCAGCATCAGGGTGTTAGAGTAGAATAGAAGACTGAAACAAAAAAGAAAAAAGAGAAAAATAGATCTCCTTTATAGGTTTTGCAATGGATTGAGTAAATAAGCCAAATGGTGATGGCAAATATTAAATCTACAGAAACCACTAGTGCTACTGCTGACAACAAGTGAAGGCAAGCTTCTTCAATTGAATAATGAAACAGCAGGAGCTCTCTAGAATGGATTCATGACAAAAATAGCAACAGTATATTTATTATGAATAACATATACTGCCTGAAATAAGAAGAAACCTTTCAGGAGAGACTAAACATTCCCTGGGTCCTCGTTATGGCAGTCAATATGAAGAAAGAGGAAAAGTGAATGAATATTTCTTTCCATTTGAATGAAGAATGAGGATTTTTTAAAAAAACTCACAGCGTGGCTTAATCGAGCTTCTTTGCTTTTTAAGAATGTTTACAATTAATCAAACCTAAACGCATTGTGAAAAGCACTGCACTTTTATCCTTACTTCATGATGCCATGTTTACTTTCATTTATGAATGGCCCCACATGTTACTGCAGATCTGTCAGAGCCACTTGAGACCTGGCAAGCATTTGACAGAGGAATACAGAAACATAGAGCTGTTACAGATCTTAGTTACGTTATAGTTCACTCCATTTGTTTGACAGATACAAATAGAGTCCAATAGGAAGTAATCAATTTTCACAAATTCACTCTAATGATTAAATGAGCCAAAATTTCCAGGGCTACTGATCCCAAACCATTGTGACTCCCAGACTGCTTTTATTTATTTGCATGTCTCATAATTAACTTTGAGTCTAATTTTCTAGGGACACTGTTTTGAAACTGATGCCTGTTAGTTTGGATTTCCAAACATAAATTTTAAATGTAATTTTTGTTCCTCCTCTCAAGATTTTCAGGCCAAGGAGTGGTACCTAAAGAATGTGGTTTACTAGATACCTGAGCTGTGGTCACCAGCACACTATTGGGACATTTTAGCATTTCTTTCCTAAGTTTTTTTTTTCTTTTTTTGGAAATCATTTACTCTTTGGGAATAAAAGAGAATTAAGTGAGTTATTTGAGTTCAAAAATGTGTGGCTGTCAAAATGAACATGATACAGGGTAAGACTGGTTTGAGGTAAATGATTGTGTATGTTTCAAAGCATAGAAAGCTATCCAATGACTTACAAACTCTTTTTCTCAAGCAGATGGATATACCCTACTGCTATACACAATTATTGAATTACAAACCACTTTATTTAGATAGCAGGGAGGACTGACGGAGGAAAGTATAAATATGAAATTGACTTTAGAAATAGATATAGGGTAATTTTTACTCTTCACCCTGGAGGCTTGAATTTCCCTCCTAAGTTACTGAGAAATATAGATTAGTTTAATCAGACTTATCCTAATAAACTACTTACACTTTTCCTAAATTCTTTTCTAGATCTTTAACTCACAGTTTCAACAGTAGAGCTAAAGTGGTATTTCTTTAATTAGATTTACATTACATACATTTGTTTTTCTAAACAGAAATGCCTTCGTGTTTTTTAATAGTTTATGACTTAACTATGTTTATTCACTTCAATTAGTGTATATGGATATAGGCGAGGTTTCTATTCTAGAGAAGCGAAATGAGATGTGTTTGCTCTACCTTTGTTACATAACACTGTAATCAAGCATAGGATGCATTTACAGCTAGATCTGGCATTAAAGTGGCCAGGTCTGGAAAGTAGGCATCATGTTTGCCCACTCCTCCATCTTCCTCCAGGTCTTCATTGCCCTCTCACGACTCAAAATTTTAGCCACCAGAGGCCACTTTTCCAAGCAATTCTCTGTATTTCAGACCTTTTCGACTCCTTAGCATTAATACATTTTATCTTTGTTATGTCTTCCAAATTTTAGAGCTAGAGAGCACTTAAGTTCAGTCTGTTTTTCATACCTTACGTATTTAAGCAATAGAGAAGCAGAGAAGTAAAGTGACTTGCCTAAGGCAGGGCAACTGGGACTGGCTCAGGTTGCACTGGGACTTGTCCATTCCAGGTACTAAGGAATCTGAGCAAAACATTCTACCAAAGAGTTGCTGATGATATTGGCAATTCCAGACAGCCACAAAACGCGGGGCTGATCATTTGGAATGAGAAACCTTTCTCATGCGTCTGCCATGAGACAATAGAGTTAGCTGCCTTTTTTCCATAGTAATGACCGGTCATTTTACATTGATTTAGGGAAAGAATGTGAAATGCATATAGTATGATATTTTTATTTAGCACCTGTGAGATTTTTACTTGTCACATGTAACCTGCATTCCATCAAGTAAAAATAAGAAGCTGAATCTGGAGAGAGTTATTAAAGTTACCATGATATTCAGGTTCTAGTTTTTATTTTCCTCAAATAGTTGATATTGATTCTTTTCTGTTTTAATATATATAATTATTGGAAAAAATGAATTATTAATGTTAACTTCATGAATACCTTAAAAATACAGACAGATCTGGACTAAATCATACTTAAATATTCCTAAATCTCATTGATATTTCTAGTAGTAATATGAAAGAATTTATTTTTATTTTTGAAATAAACTTTCAAACTGGTAGATAATTATTTTTCCTATTTGTCTAAATATTTTTACAAAAATATGCCTTAATTGTCAATTCTGAAAAACTATTTTGAAATCAGAATACTGGTAGCTGATTTATTTAAAGCTTTAGTTTTCCTTATTGGAAGAAATATGTTGGTTTAGTAAAATCAATTGATAGTGTTACTGTCAATACAAATTAAATTGTTAGTTATACTTGCAGTAAATAATATTTCTTTGAATTCTTTGACTATTTTGGCTACTCCAGAAACCACTCTTCTGTTGACTATTTATATTTTCATAGCATTCTATGTTATTTTGTTCTAATATAATTTCAGTTGGAGCAAAACATTTTCAGTCTCAGCTTTTGGCATCTGTATTGTTGATAAATTTGAAAAATACACCAAGTATAGAGAGATGAGTTACTGATAAGCTTTTCACTTATATTTTAACACTGAATTGGCATTAGAATAACTCAGCTTTAATAGTAAATTTCTATTCTTTTTTTTTTTAATATACTTTAAGTTCTGGGGTACATGTGCAGATGGTGCAGCATTGTTGCATAGGTATACACATGCCATGGTGGTTTTCTGCATCCATCACCCTGTCATCTACATTAGATATTTCTCCTAATATTATCCTTCCCCTAGATTTTCACCACCCTGCTATCCCTCCCCTAGCCCCAGCATTCCCCAGCAGACCCCAGTGTGATATTCCTCTCTTTGTGTCTATGTGTTCTCATTGTTCAATACCCACTTATGAGTGAGAACATGTGGTTTTTGGTTTTCTGTTCTTGCGTAAGTTTACTGAGGATGATGGTTTACAGCTTTATCTATGTCCCTGCAAAGGGCATGAGCTCATTTTTTTTTTTATGACTGCATAGTATTCTGTGGTGTATATGTGCCACATTTTCTTTATCCAGTCTATCATTGATGAGCATTTGGGTTGGTTCCAAGTCTTTGCTATTGTGAACAATGCTGCAATAAACATACCTGTGCAAGTGTCTTTATAATAGAATGATTTATAATCCTTTGGTATATGCCCAGTAATGGGATTGCTGGGTCAAATGGTATTTCTAGTTCTAGATCCTTGAAGAACTGCCACATTTCCTTCCACAATGGTTGAACTACTACACACTCCCACCAACAGTGGAAGAGCATTCCTATTTCTCCACAACCTCTCTAGCATCTGTTTTCTCCTGATTTTTTAATGACTGCTGTTCTAACTAATGTGAGATGGCTATTCTGCAAGATTTTAACATAAGAAGAAAAGGTGAAACAGAAGCAAGGAGACAAGATGGAAAAAACAGGTGTGTTTTCTGTGTTGAATATTAAAACATAGCTGGTAAACACTACACTCAAGAATAAAAGTGTACAGATAAACATGACACTTGGAAACTTCAAGAAGTTACTATTAATATTGGTTGCATTTTCCTCAAGCTGGAATACGTTTCCCTATCAGAAAGTAACAATTGCACACATTTTACTCAGTAAGAAAACTTTTCTTAAACTAATCATGTGTACATTCCTTTGTGCATTGTGTGCCTATACATATATACACGTAAATACACATATATACTTATATATGTATATACATACATACATATATAAAAGCATACAAAGTACTTGTACATATACACACAAAGCTGAAATATTCAAACATTGTGTAAAATAAGGATAAAATAAAACTTAAAAGTGTGCTTCCCCAATTGCTCCCACCAACCATAAGCCTAATACCCAAGAAAGTAATTGTTTCCTGTGAATACTTTGAGATTGTAGATAGTGTCAGTGTTGAAAATAATTTATAGAAAAACTGACCTGACCCGAGGCTCCCAGACAACAGCTGCCAACCACTTCTACACTCTTGATTAAAACCACCTTTGAAAATACCAGATATAGGTGAAGGGGAAGAAGGCAGCAAATCACACTGCCATGTGTGTACCTATGCAACAATCTTGCCTGTTCTTCATATGTACCCCAAAACCTAAAATGCAATAAAAAAAAAAGAAAAAAACCTTCACAATCAGAAACAAAGTATCTGCCTTTCTCACTTTACTAAAAAAAGCAAAACTATAAAGTGTTTTCATGAGATTATAATAGGCTTGAAGAATAGAGTTTTTACACCAGCTTGTCAGGCTGCTGAAAGACCTAATCATACCAGCATGAGCCCTCTCTGCTTCAGGCCCATAGACAGGTTGTAATGGGATCATCTGAGAAGCTGGCATAAGCTTCCAGGAGATTGGAAAACTGGCAGATCAGGAGATTATGGTTGGTGAGTTTCTCTATTCCAACAGATAAGGTGTTGCCACAAGTGGGCATGCATTCTTTGGGCAGAGAATGACTGTTTTCTTCAGACCACATACACACTTTCTGCAAGAGAATACTTTTGTAAAACTATCTTAGAACCTACCTAAGAAGGCTGCATGTTAGCCAAAAATACGTGGAGGTGTCTGCACAATGCTTATACAAATAGAATCATAAACAACCAACTTGAAGATATAATAATAATTGCCACCAAGACGCGGCTGGGCGTGGTGGGTCACACCTGTAATCCCAGCACTTTGAGAGGCCAAGGAGGGTGGATCATGAGGTCAGGAGTTGGAGACCAGCCTGACCAATATAATGAAACTCCGTCTCTACTAAAAATACAAAGTTTAGCTGGGCATGGTGGTGGGCACATTTAATCCCAGCTACTCAGGAGGCTGAGGCAGGAGAATTGCTTGAACCCAGAAGGCTGAGATTGCAGTGAGCCAAGACATGCCATTGCCCTCTAGCCTGGGCGACTGAGTGAGACTCTGTCTTAAAAAAAAAAAGAAAAAAGAAAAAAAAGATGCAAGATAGAGCATTTGTTAAATCTGTCAAATGCAGAAAATAGCAACACTAGTCTACTGAAATACTAACTAAGGAAGAACTTTCCTACTCCGATTTATCACATGGTAGGGATGTCGTTAAATATTATGTGATGAATACTTCTACTCTGGACAAATCTTGGTTTACTCTGTGCCATGAACATTAGAATGCCAGGTCTTTGCTCAGACACAGAGACTCATTCTTTTGAAGTCCCAGAGAAACCATCACATTGCACATTTTCCTGACAAAGCAGTTCTTATCACCTTTTTTAAATATTGCACTTCTTCAATTTGTGTTCTTTAGTTATATTCCACAGGGCTGGTGTCTGAGCCAAAGTAGTTCATTCATTTTTCCAGGGTATAGTAAGATATGTTGAACCCAGGCAATTCCTTAGGCACGCAATAAGATACAAAAAGTTCACATATTCTCCTAATGCCGTATGATGGGAACCTAACTAGTCTTATTAATGCGCTCTCTCTCTCTCTTTGCTCTGCCATTCTGAGCTATTTCAGTTAGCTCTTTATATTCAGAATTCTGTAAGCTAATAGTCAATATTATCAATTCCTTTGGAAGTCATCAAAACTCAAAGAGACCTCCATCAAGCGCTCACTACCCTCTGCCCTGTGGGACTGGAGTAAGCCTTAGCTGGAGTTGTAATACAACTCAACAGTTTTCAGCTAGCAAATTAATTTTCATTTCCCCTTAGTTGTAAGTATCCTAATTTTTATAAATTCTTCTCTTAAAATCCTCCTGCCCTTTCTTGAAATAAAATCAGCATCTTGATTCTCAATGTGGTAAGATGGAATGAAGCAAAATACTCAGGCCAATAACAAACAATTTCATTTTTTTTGGAATTTCTAGTATTTTCATAAACACTAGAAAGTGGTGACGGGTTTAAACACCAGAAATTCTCCTCACCCTCTATTCCTGAGAAGGGATAACTAAGCCGTGTTCTGTGATTTATTCTTAGAACCTATGTGGAACTGTTAGGCCCACTGTGTGTGTGTGTGTGTGTGTGTGTGTGTGTGTGTGTGTGTTTTATCTTTTATAAATTGAGGTGTACATGGGCAGGTTTGTTATATAAGTAAACTCCTGTCACAGTGGTTTGTTGTACAGATTATTTTGTCACACATGTATTAAGCCTAGTACCCAATAGTTATTTATTTTTTCTGATCCTCTCCCTCTGGTCTCCCTTAAACTTCCAGTAGACCCAAGTGTGTATTGTTTCCTTGCATGTGTCCAAGTGATCTCATCATGTAGCTCCCACTTATAAGTTAGAACATGTGGTTTTGAGTTTTCTGTTCCTGCACTAGTTTGCTAAAGATAATGGCTTCCAACTCCATGCTAGTTTCTGCAAAGGACACGATCTTGTTCTTTTTTATAGATGCATAGTATTCCATGGTTTGCGTGTACCATACTTTCTTTATTCAGTCCACCATTGATGAGTATTTATGTTGATTCCATATCTTTGCTGTTGTGAATAGTGCCACAGTGAACATACACATGAATGTGCCTTTGTGATAGAATGATTGGTATTCCTTTGGGTATATTCCTAGTAAAAGTATTGCTGAGTCAAATGGTCATTCTGTTTTTAGGTCTCTGAGTAATCACAACACTGTTTTCCACAATGAGTGAACTAATTTATACTTCCACCCACAGTGTATAAGTGTTCCTTTTTCTCTGCAACCTTGCCAGCATCGGTTATTTTTTTTTTTTACTTCTTAATGATAGCCTGACTAGTATGAGATGGTATCTTATTGGTTTCGACTTGCATTTTTCTAACAATTAATGATGTTGAGCTTTTTCTCATATGCTTGTTGGTCACATGTATGTCTTCTTTTGTTAAGTGTCTGTTCATGTCCTTTGCCTTCTTTTTAGTGGGATTTTTTTTTCTTGAAAATTTGTTTAAGTTGCTTATAGGTTCTGAATATTAGGCCTTTGTCAGATGCATAGTTTGCAAAATTTTTCTTCCATTCTGCAGGTTGTTAGTTCACTCTGTTGTAGTTTTCTGGGCAGAAGTTCTTCAGTTTAATTAGATCTCATTTGTCCATTTTTGCTTTTGTTGCAATTGCTTTTGGTGTCTTCATTATAAAATGTTTGCCTTTTCCTATGTCCAGAATGGTTTTGCCTAGGTTGTCTTCTAATGTTTTGATAGTTTTGGGCTTTATATTTAGGTCTTTAATCCATTTGGAGTTAATTTTTGTATATAGTGTAAGTCAGGGGTCCAGTTTCAATCTTCTGCACATGTCTACACACCCCCAGACTGATTTATTGAATTAGGAAGTCATCCCTCATTGCTTGTTTTTGTCAGCTGTGTCAAAGTTCAGATGGCTGTAGGTGTGTGGCCTTATTTCTGTGCGTTCTATTTTGTTCCATTGATGTATGTGTCTGTTTTATACCAGTACCATGCTGTTTTGGTTAGTGTAGGCCTGTGGTATAGTTTAAAGTCAGGTAGCATGATGCTTCCATCTTTGTTATTTTTGCTTAGAATTGTCTTGGCTATTTGGGCTCATTTTGATTCTATAGAAACTTTAAAGTAATTTTTTCTAGTTCTGTGAAGAATGGCATTGGTAGTTTGATAGGAATAGCATTGACTCTATAAATTGCTTTGGGCAATATGGCTATTTTAGCAATATTGATTCCTACTGTCCATGAGCATTGAATGTTTTTCCATTTGTTTTTTTTTTCTGCATTAGGAAAATGTTTTATTTTCATAAACAATTTACATACAATCACTGCCTTCAACCATTCACACAAAACCAAATTACAGTTCAGAGTAAATGTCCTAGCTATACTAACCTAGCTAAACTAGCTATAACCTAGTGATGTAGCTATACTGAAGTCAGACTTGTTTTTTCTTTTTAGTCTGATATATAAAGGGTGATAGAAAGTGATCTTTCTTCTCATCCTCCCTGTGGTTGCCTATATTTCTTCTCTTCAACATTCTATCTTCCTCCAGAGTGAACCTTTAATAAAATGAGCCTCAATGAACTTACAGAATTATTTGACATGGATGACTGGCTTTTTAGAAGAAATGACAGACATTTAGACACAGTGTAGAGTATCCAGCACTGACTTTTCCTATTAAAATGAACATTTTTTATGTTTTTCACACTTAATAGCTATGTAGCTATACTGAAGTAGAACACACAAACAAAAATATGATTCCAGAGATGTCATATGAACTCAGTTGCAATCTTCATATACTAGGCCAGGATGTATTATGAGGCTAAATGTAATTTTGGGTACTTACAGCATGTCCATAGCTTATTTCTTGAAAGACAAAAGCATCTCTCTTGCACTTTACTAATAACAGATGATAGAAAGACCTATAATATAAATAAATACATATAATAAATAGATACATAAAATAAATATGTAAATAAAGAAAGTTTATGAAAGCATTGTAAGAATAAAAATCAGGAAATATATATGAATAACCTTAGCTGGAGGAAGTTCTTTGTTAGACAGGACACAAATGCAAAAGTTAGAAAGGAAAGCCATATTATTTTGAGTACACCAAAAAAATCTTCATGGCAAAATATATAGTAGTTAAAACACATGGACAGGGAGAAACATTTGTAAAATCTGTAATGAATAATACATTCCTAGATAAAGGCTGCATTAAAAACGCCTAAAAATAAGAAGGAAAATGCAAGTAGCAAAAAAGATAAATAAACAAAGGACACGTCAGATAATTCAGAGAAGCGGGATTACAAATGGCTTAAAAGCAAATGAAAAGGAGCTCCACAATGGGCACCCGGAGAAATGCAAATGAAAACAATGGGATGCTATTTTACAGCCATCAGAAATGCGAAGATTAACAAATTTTACGATATCTCACATTGGCAAGTAGGTGGATAAATGAGTATAGTCACAAATTGTAGTCTAAATTTGTATATCTAACTGAAAACCGTTTTGGAATATCTATTAAAATGTAAATACCCACCCTGCAGAAACACAAATGTGCACAAAAAGTATACACCCACAGAGAGCTCAGTGCAGTTTATTTATGATCACGAAATACTGTAAATGTCTTACATGTTCATCATATGAGACTTTTTAAACTGACAGTGGGACATAGATGTCATGCAGCAGGTAAGAACAGAAAAAAAAGTAACTTGGTTTATATTAACTGGCATTAAACAGTCTTTAAGGAAAAATTATTATCTAGAAAAAAATGTACAGTGTAATTCCACTTAGAAAAAAACAGGACCCAAGGGGTGAAGGGGAGGAAGGCAGCAAATCACACTGCCATGTGTGTACCTATGCAGCAATCTTGCATGTTCTTCACATGTACCCCAAAACCTAAAATGCAATAAAAAAA
>NW_016107693.1:1587181-1604750 GCF_001604975.1 Cebus imitator | reverse complement strand
AAAAAAAAAAAAAAAAAAAAAAAAAAAAAAAAAAAAAAACCTGCTTGTCACAAAGGCAAAAGGGAGCTCATTAGCAGCTGTCCTCTCTTAGGCTCAGGTAAACCCTAAATAACATCACATGCCTCAGCCTCTCCTTTTGGGTAGAAATGCTTTCTTTGTTTCCTTTCAGACATTTCTGCTGCCTTCACATACATAGAGGAAATGCATATTTCTATAGGAATATATAGTGTTTTTCCATTTGTTTGCGTCATCTCTGATTTCTCTGAGCAGTGTAATTTTCGTTGTAAAGATCTTCCACCTTCCTGGTTAGCTGTTTTCCTAGGTGTTTTATTCTTCTTGTGACAATTGCAAATGGGAGTGCATTTCTGATTTGACCCTCGGCTTCACTCTTGTTGGTTTATGGGAATGCTCGTGATTTTAGTTTGTTGATTTTGTATCCAGAGATTTCACTGAAGTCATTTAACAGCTTAATGTTTATTTTTTTCTCTTGCTTGATTGCTCTGTCCAGGACTTCCAATGCTGTGTTCAATAGGAGTGGTGAGACAGTACATCGTTGTGTTATACTGGTTTTCAAGGGAAATTCTTTCAGCTTTTTTCCATTCAACATGATGTTTGCCCATTCAGCATGACATTGGCTATGGGCCCACAGATTTTAGCTCTAAGACTTTAGATGGATTGCTAGAACACCCAGACTGGGGGTTGTTCCACATTTCTTTCTTTCTTTCTTTTTTTTTTTTACATTTTTATAGCCACTAATAACGCATTTGTTAGCCTGTAGAAAGAAAGCACTTACTGATAAGGATTTAATAATCACTGAAATATATCAGTCACTTTTTTGGTTCCAAGAATACAGCCAATATCAACCATACAGCAGATATCAAGAAGACCAAATTGTTTCTGTGGGGCTGTATTCGCTTATTCATTAGTTGATTACATTCCATAGACAATAGTGAGAAACAAAATTATGGAACACAACTGTTCTAGATATACAGTGGGATAAATTAATAAGGGTGATATAAGACAGACAACAACTAGGGTGGTCTTGGAAGATAATCTCAAAATCCAAATAACAAGAAAGAGCATGTAAACATTTAGGGACAGCAAGTGCAAAGGCCTTAATACATAGAGGAAATGCATATTTCCTATCTATGCA
Organism: Cebus imitator; assembly: GCF_001604975.1. NCBI lineage: Eukaryota > Metazoa > Chordata > Mammalia > Primates > Cebidae > Cebus > Cebus imitator. The sequence continues at coordinate 1,603,597 of NW_016107693.1, read as the reverse complement.
TAAAGCAGAATGTGTAGTGTGTCTGAGAGCATGACTAAAGTAAAGTGAGCACTGGCTTTGATAAGAGGATTAAAGGGTTAACAGTCTCCTGAAGGAGGCTACATACATAGCCAGTGGTCTAACTGAGGCCTAAGCCACAATAGGCCCTACATTCAAATGTAGCTAGAAATGTGATTAGTTTCACATAGTTGAATAAACCTAAAAGAGTAATGGTAGTTTCCAGAGATGTCTAATATGTATCCAAGGAAGTAGCTTAGTTTAATAAGGCTTAGTCCCAAAGCCACGCCTTAAGGAAGGTTAACTCCAAGCTTGGAGATAACACTACACTTTCATGGTCAGTAACATATCATATTGATGTGAAGAAATTATGCAAAATTTCTCAGTGTTCTGGGAATAACTGGGAAAATGGCAGTATAGTTCCTTGCTCACCAAATTGTGGTGAAACATTTTTTGACAAATGAGCAAATTACTATTTATGAACATATCAGAAAGTAGGGTCTGGGCTCTCAACACAGTCATGAAGGGATTTTTAGGAACGGATATGATATGGCACATGGCACCACAGGGTGACTTCTTAAATGATCAGAATAGATAGATAGGTAGGTAGCATTGTGGGAAAATAATGCATCAAGGAATATATCCTCTGTATAGCTATTGTTCTAAGTGTTGAACATGCATTCACATGTTTAATTTTAAGAGTGACCCAATGGGTTACTTACAGTCCTAACCTTACGTAAAGTTGCATAGCAAATAGATGGGGGGCCTGGAAACTAGACCTTTGAGACAAGGTCCTGCTCCACCACCCAGGCTGGAGTGCAGTGGTGTGACCTCGATGCATTGCAATCTTCTCCGCAAGGGCTCAAGCCATCCTCCTACTCAGCTTCCCGAGTAGGTGAGTCTACAGGCTCACACCACCACATCTGGAAAAATTTTTTCTTTTTCTATAGAGAGGCTTTTGCTATGTTACCCAAGCTGGTCTCAAACTCCTGGGCTCAAGTGATCCACCCGTCTTGGCTTCCCAAAGTGTTGGGATTATAGGCTGAGCCACTGCACACAGCCAGGATCCTCGTTCTTACCCATTATATTGTACTGCCTCTCACTTCGGGTGTGAAGCATGACTGTGTACCAAACCTCCACCTCACATTGATTTACAGATCTCTGCTGTAAACTTCAAATACAGAAATAATAATGCTCTGGTAAATAAGTATAAAAAATTATAAATGAGATAAGGCATTCTCCTTCGAAGGCAGTATTAGAGTTAAAAGATCAAAATACATTTTGAAATTTATGTTATCATAATGTAGAGCATACAATACATTTCTGGCAGTTTTCCAGTTTGTCATAGTTGAGCTTCACTTGAAGATCATGGCTGTTCTCTTTGTGTAATACGTTTCTAGTCACACCTTCTACTGGTAGCTTGATATCTGGTGAGCTCCATGTTTTCCTTCGGCCCCCATACAAAGTTCACATCTTTCAGGAAGCCTTTTCCAGGTACTGCAGCCTTGGTTGGGTGTCCTGTTTATGTGCTTTGAAGCATTTCATTTATTAATATAATTTTAGAGCCAAATATGTATTTTTAATAGAAAATTCCTTAGCTTATACGACTCATACTTTTGGAGAGTAGTACAGGCTATATATTGATACAGATACACACACACACACAGAGAGAGAGAGAGAGACACACACACACACACACACACATACATATATATATATATATATATATATATATATTGTATACTGTGTTTATGACATGTGACAATAAATTATTAAAGGTGTTAGTGATATCAGAGTTTTAGCTTTTACATTTTGAAGTTGTAAGGGAGAAAAACAGTCTCCCATAATGCACCTGAGGTCACAAGATACCATCGTCAGTGTAAGAAAGGAAACCACTATAAAGCCTTTTTTTGTTAATCTTTTCTAACATCAGAATAGTATCAAAGAATGTAGGAATGATGAGGTTAACACAAATTATATGTAGAGTAGAACATAATTGAGTATGAAAATGTAAATATAAAACTATTAATTTCTTCAGAAATTTGGCTTGCAACCTTCTTCAGGCTGGTCAACCACCCAAATATCTCTCCCTGGAGAGTCCTCTGCTAACCTGAGGCCTAATATACAAGAAGCGAAAAGTCTCCACTGAGTGGAGATTTTTGTGGATAATTGTTCTGTAATATTTAATTTTTTTCTCAAGTTTTTATCCTTAGTTCTGTGGCTTAAGATTTAATTTTAAAACTGTTTTTAAATGGCAGTGGCTATTTTATCATGCCCTGTGACTTTTTTTCTTTTGTAAAATAAATAAGTATGTATTAGGAAGAATTAGATTAGTTAGCTTTTTTTCTGGTTTCATTTAATTTTGTATTTATCAGGTCATTTCATGTCATGTAAGCACTGGGCAGAGTATTATTTTGTTCGAGGAATAAATAGCATATACTGAAAGCTAAACTGGGAAACAGAAACTACCGTTACGAAGAATGAAGGCAGAAATTCCAGCCAAATTAGGACGCACGAAATGTGGAAAATTACTGTCTGAACGTTTATCTGAGGAGTAATATAACTGTTCTCAGGAATACCTGTGTTGGATGATTTATAGTTTTTGACTTGCTTTGATCTTCATAATTATATTTTCAATTTAAGCATAATTTACTTAAACCTACATGGAACAGTTTTAATAGAAATGTACAATTGCATTGTTAAATTAGCAATTTAAACATACCAGCTCCCTGTTTTAAATGCATAGCCTTGATGACTGTAAATGTTTTGTTCATAATTATTGCCCTCATAATTCACATAGGCTGAAAGTGTAATGAATTTGTGGAAACCACAGTAGCTAATAATACCATTCCTGCAGCATCACCAAATTAAATCTCCAAAGGCAAGTTTAATGTAGGGCCAAAAACCTCTACTTAGAAACTAGAAATTTTGCAATGTTATGTAACTTGCTTGGTTTACAGCATTTCCAACATCAGCAATTATGCATTCAATGTGTAATTTGCTAATTCAGGCAATTATCCTCATTCGAATAAGTGGGCATAGAAATGTAAAAATCATTAAGATTGAACAATTTTCAATTATTAAACTCCTTTGCATGAAGACTAACTGCTGGTTGAGAAAAACACCTAACTCTCTTGTAAGAGACTTTGCATGTCATTGAATTCACTAGAGTAGGAATTTTGATGCTGAAACATTTGTATAGCATATATTTAAATTGCACAAACATTCTGAGGTATACCGTGAGAAAGTTAAACTCTCTTGCCACAGAGGAAACCTATGCAGCTGCTACCTATGTAATATTTGTGTGATGTCTGATTTCCTGGCATTCCCCTGTCTGGGGGCCAAGAAGCAGATGCGGAAGTGGTTCCCAGAACGCCTCTGCAGCTGGAAGGCCACGTGGCAGCTATGGAGAATATGTGCTTTCCTCAAGAGCTCCCTGCCCAGCATCCTGGATTTAGGCTCTGCATTAGATGCAGCGAACATCCGGAAAGCATGAAAACCCGATGGACTGTGTACATTTCTCCTTTAGGAGATTTCGTTTCTCTCGGGAGATAAACTGAGGGGATCCTGCAGTCTCCTTCTCTGTCAACGGCGTAGGAGGCAGGCAACAGTCCACTCAAGGCAAAGTGAGGGAGAGAACAAGAGGGCAAACCTGCACCAGTCCCTCTATCCCGCAGCCTGTCTACCAGATCAAACCCATGCTTGATGGTGTGTTACGCAGGAAGATGACTTCTTTAAGACTCACCTAGAAATTCACAGGAAGGAAGGAAGGGAGTATAGGAATAAATCCATTTAAAACAAAGTCAAATAATTTAAGAAAGTAAAAGAAAGTGAATGTTGGAAACCAAATGGTCTAAAATGATTTTTCAGATCCCAGCACTTTGGGAGGCCGAGGTGGGCGGATCACAAGGTCAGGAGATCAAGATCATCTGGGCCAACATGGTGAAACCTTGTCTCTACTAAAATTAAAAAAAAAAAAAAAAAAATAGCTGGGCACCTGTAGTCCCAGCTACTCAGGAGCCTGAAGCAGTGAAATCACTTGAAGGTTACAGTGAGCCAAGACTGCACCACTGTGTTACAACCTGGGAGACAGCAAGACTTTGTCTCAAAAAATTAAAATAAATAAATAAATAAATTGCTCAAATCTGGGACTTCTAAAGGTCTGGACTAGGCCTTCTTATACTGGAAATAAATATGCAAAAGAGACTAGTGTAAAAGACAGAATCTGACAAAGATTGTTTAAAAGATTTAATGCAGACACTATATACAGAGGACATTACTAAGGGTCTTGAGAGGCCCCAGAAACTAGCAACTGTGAGAGGACATTAGTAACCTAAGCCTTAAAGGGCTAAGGAAAGAACTAGGGCAACCCAACCTTCCCCAGAATGATAGCCTCCATGTAATTAATACAATGTGTCAAAAATGATACTGAGTTTCTAGACTCGTTTTTGGAGTTTAAAGCAAAAGAGACCACTAAGATAATGTGGCAATACTGGCAGAAGGCTTCTCCCTAATTTATACCTTGCTGCCATTATTATAGGAAAACTACATTTAGTGCTCTATAAAATCATGTTCAAATTTCTTTGGCATAAAAACAAACAAAAACATAAAACAGTATGTGGTCAGAAAAATAAAAGAGCTACAGTGCTTTGGGGACCCAGAATATAAGTAAACAGGGAAAGTATGGAAGGCATTGCAGAGGAAGGGCATTTGATCTGTACCTTGCCACAAGATTAGGAATTTAACTTAAAGAGATAAATAGAAGTAATGGTAAGGTGGCTTGGAAATGTTGAAGATATTTGAGAACAGTTAGCAAATTGGAGTCTTCCATATACTTACTTAGAACTTACTTAGAACAATCCAGAAGACAATTGTCTAATAAACCAATGAAATTAATTATAGCTGTGACCCTTTCTGGCGTATCTTTATTTTGATTTTTCACTCTACTATACTATCAAGGACTTTCTGATGTATCTTGATTACCAAGTGAAGAACAGGAGAGCTATGAAAATGTTAATAGTCATATTAACGGTAGTTTATAGTTTTACATTAACTTTCAAAGAAAACTACGAAGTATTTCTGGGCAAATATTTGGGTGACTACATGTGACGTAAATGAACCTGAGCATTGACTAACATTAAATGTAAAACGAGTTACTTTATCAAAAAGTCTGCTTTTTGTTTTTTTTTAGTTTTTAGAATAGTTCACTAAAACTCAGTAAATCAGTTAATCTTTAAAATGATTCTAACAGAATTTCAGCTGGATGAGTAAATATTTTCCTAACAGCTGGTATTACATTATGAACAAATGTTTCACATTCATTCATTCTAATTGCACCCATCTCCCCAATCAAACAATGAAGGTTGAACTCTACAGTTAATGATTTCCTTTCTGTTTGTGAGAGAACTCAATAAATACTCTATATTACAAAGATATCTGGCCAACTGGCCATCATGATAGATGAAGTTTCTTTTAAATAAAAGTATATTATTGCCAGGGAAGAGCTTTATATAAATCAGATGTATTAAGGGTTCATCCCCGAAGGACAGCTTCATACATGTTTCTCTCTCGGGAAGACCAGCGAGTTCTAAACTTTCTGGAAAACTGTGGTGCCTCTGCACTACCAGAAAGCAAATGATGCAAAGTGAAGCATATGGCCTAGCACAGGAAGTTCATTTTCATGTTCTTACACACCCTTACATCACTTTTAGGGCCAAATTTTGCTCTGGGATACTTAATTCTCATTGAATTCAAAGGCTGCTGCCTGTTGTGAGGTAAATGTGACTATAATTTTTAGAAAGTCTTATTTCTTAAACAGAAAATAGCTCAAAGAACTCATGAATGATCTGCTATGTACACTAAAATGGTCATATAAATTCCAGGGACACATTTTCCAGTTCTCAGGCTTTGATTCATTTTAGCTTATATTTGCAAAATGGGAAACAGGTGATTATCTGGACAGATTTGAGCTTTCAAATTTTGTTTGATCTTTCCAGTGAAGAGAAGTCAATTGTTTTATTTTCTAAAAGAGCATAATTGCCATAATTATGTACCTGTCATGTAGAAATTACCAGAAAAGACAATACTCAATTGATAAACTCTTCAATATGATTTCATAAACTCATAAGTGCCACAGGTTCTGTCTGTGCATCCAGAAATATGACGAATAGACAGAATGGTATATTGTACAATCTATCAGGCTATAGAGTACTGTGATAAATGAAGCTATTAACACATAATGTTCCCATTTACTCTAGAATTATCTTCAGACTGAATTATAGACTAAATTTATCCTCATTAACCCTCCAAAGAGCAGCTTATAAAATAATATTACTCACCATAACACTAATTACTAGAAATATCTATTATAAAGATGTGAACCTATTCAGATTTTAGGGGGCAAATTTTCTAAATAGAGATGACGTTTAATTAGATATGCTCAACATGCAGGCTCTAGCCTTCAAATCTGAGACTGAACTCTATCTTTTTTTACCCAGAGATACATGGAATTAAAACCTTTACTTACCAAATATTTCTTACCAAAGGGGTCAGTTATTGAGACAAGTTGATTGAAACTCTAATTGCATTAGGTCTTTTATTTTTATTACCCATGAACAGTAAATTAATGACATGAAGCCACTTGGACAGAAAACTTCATTTCTCCAGCATGTGAACGTAGGCCAATTACATACCCTCTTCTTCATTTAATTGCCTCATATGTAAAATTGAGGTAATAATGGCATCAACCTCAAAGTGTCATTGCAAGTTTTAAAATGAAGGAATATAGTAATATGTAAAGTGCCCAGGACAATGCCTGGTAAATAATAGGTATTCAATGGAAAGATAATTTCATTTTCATAAATCATACAGATTTCAGTAAACACATATTTAGCCTTTTTATAATTCTTCCCTAGACTGGTGTTTATCTTTGTAGATATACATGCAATGTTCAGCACTGGTTGTTGCTGTGTCTGCTGGCTTCATTTAAGGAGTTTGTGACATGCTTTTATAAATAACTTGTAAAAACATGGAGATTGAGGCTGGGAGACCCCCAAGGGACAATAGCAAATCTCCACTAAAGCTTAAATAGAACACTGGAGTTTTAACTTCCAGTCCAGTGCTCAGACTAATAGGGTAGACTTTGCTCCCTCTTCCATGGAAACATTCTAAGTTTTCTTTAAAGTGAGTATATTCTTCACAGGCTTCACAGGCTTAGAATTGCCTACAATTAGTCACATGGGGACTCTCAGCAAAGATATGGTAAAGGTTTTAGCAGCGTGGCCCCCTCTGCAGGGCCTGAAGCTTTGTGCCTCTTCAGAAACAGAGCTGTCAAAAGAGCTGCCACAGACAATTTTGCTTTCGGTGTCCCTTGCAAAATTGCAAACTGGATTATTTTTTTGTTGTCATTACTGCCAAAAGTTAGTAAAATATCATGTTTCTCTCTTGGTGGATACAACCAGAAAAGCTGCTGTAAGAACACTTTGTTCATATATACACTAGTCAGATTATACAAATTATGTAAAGTGATAACATTGATCTTTCCCTCAGCCCCATGCTTGTGGGAAATAATGGTGACCAAGAAATAATCCCATCATTTTGTGCTCCCCAAACAGCTTAATTGCAAAGCAAGAACCACCCTTTCCCTTATGACTTCGAAAAAATTCATGCACCCCCTCTTTTAAACCCATGACAAGGCCAGTCCCAAACTCCCCAAATCTCCCTTCTTCACCTCATGAAAGATTCTCTGACTGTACAGACTGACCAGTCTGACAAAATACCTGCTGACTTAACTTGACCAAGTTTTAATTAAGCTTCATTTCTTCCCACAGAGCCCTGAACTTTGACTCCCTCTGTGCCAAAGCCAGCATTAGCATGGAATGTGGAATAGCCTTCCCTTAAGGGACCGTCCTCTCCCTTCCAAGAACATTTTCCTGCTCAAATGTCAGACTACTTTGCCCTCTCAATCCACTCCCCCATACTCAGGTTCGTAGCCTTATTTATGGCTTATGAAAGAACATTTCTCTCTACTTGACCCTTGTGAAGTGTATAGGTCTTATGGTCAGAAGAGCCTCCCCACTGAAACTGCTCCCATCGCCTGCTGCAATGGTTCTCGCCCCTCACCGCAATCAACCTTTTGAAAAAGTGTTTCTGTCCCTAAGTCCGCATTTGCTTTTATTTGACGTTAGGGCACCTTATGAAAACATAAAGATGAAATGTTAAAATGAGATTCTCCCACATCTAAGATGTGAAAATAGAAGTCTTTCAGTCTCAGTTGTGTACAGCATGAAAACTATAGAATATACATCTGTAAGTTATACCACTATTCAGGACTTTAGAAGCAGAGATAAGAAGACCAGTTTTGCAACCCCTGATACCCATATCTGGCTAATAAAGAAGAACACGAAGGCCTAAGGAGCACAGAGTGAAGACTGAAAAATATTTTTTTGTGTGTGTAAGAATTGTTAGTGTTCTATGTGTCTCATTCCTTGCCTTCCAACCTACCTATATGCATGCACACATAGACAACATCTAATCAAGGCAGTGGGATTGAAACTGGAATATTAGATAACATTGGCCTGTGACTCCTACAGTACAAACACACATATGTCTGAATCCCACCTGAGTAATACGTAGGATAAGAAATTAGATTACAAGCTTCTTATTCGAGGCCTTATACAAGGGATGAAAATAACATGGTTTCATCAGGAGATCTGCAGTCCCAAAGTCTCCAAAGCAAGAGATGCAGTTGTGTTTCCCACTAACCAGATGTGGGCCATTGGAAAGAGATATGCCCAGGGTTGCCTCGGGATCTGTTCAAGAAAAACAGAGGTAAATAAATCTCAACAAAGGAAAGCTGAGGTTATCTCCTGATGTCTAGAGGCAGAGACCAGGGGAAAATTAATAGAAAACAGGGGGCCAAGGCAGTGGCTCACACCTGTAAGCCCAGCACTTTGGGAGGCCAAGGTGGGCAGATCACAAGGTCAGGGGTTCGAGACCAGCCTGGCCAACATGGTGAAACCCTGTCTCTACTAAAAATACAAAAATTAGTTGGGTGTGGTGGCACGTTCCTGTAATCCCAGCTACTCAGGAGGCTGAGGCAGGAGAATTGCTTGAACCTGGGAGGCAGAGGTTGCAGTGAACCAAGATCCCACCACTGCACTCCAGCCTGGTAACAGAGCAAGACTCATCTCAAAAATTGCTCTGGCAGGTCTCAACAACTGGGGGCTCTAGAGCATTCAGAAAGATGTTCTCAATAGAATGATCATCTACCTGTCTGATTAGAAAACAAGTCACATACTCAAAACGTATCAGTCAATTAAGAACTCCACTGTTCCTCTTATGTCTTTGTCTTTCCAATACAATGTACCTGAAGAATTAACCGGGTAAAGGAGGTAAGGAAACATTGTGAGATATTACAGTTATGTGAGTGCCCTGGCTAGTTAATACTGTAGTTTATTCCTGCTTTTTATTCATAGTTGGCTAGGCTATTTTACAAGCAGAGATAATAGTTAACTCGTTGAAAACTGAGTAATGCAAATAATTTCTGTCCATAGAAATAAACATTGTGCCTGGTGGAATGCAGTTTACATTGCTATTGTATATTGGGTAGTTTTGCAAGTTTTTCATTGGTTTGTAAATTTATTTTAGTATTTCAACAAGAATATAATTAATTATTTTTGTGATTGCAGATATATTTAATATAGGCATCCCTAATTTGGTTTGTAAATTTGTTTTAGTATTTCAACAAGAATATAATCAATTATTTCTGTGATTACAGATATAGTGAATATAGACATCCCTGATTTTTAGTAATTTTGGATGATTTGTCTTCATTTTAAATGGTGTTACTTGAACCTAACATTATAGATAAATTGAAAACATGTGTTTTGGTTTGTGTGAATAGGCAGAGGACAAATGTACTCCAGATACTTTTTGTTTTCTGAACAGAATAGTCCAGGTGCAGTGGCTCCCCCTGCAATACTAGCACATTGGGAGGCTGAGGCAGGTGGATTGCTTGAGAGCAGGAGGTCAAGACTGCCCAGGGCAACATGGTGAGACCCTTATTGAGAAAGAGAGAGAGAGAGAAAGAGAGAGAGAAAGAGGGAAGGAAGGAAGAAAAGAAAGAAAGAAGAAAGAAAGAAAGAAGAAAGAAAGAGAGAAAGAAAGAAAGAAAGAAAGAAAGAAAGAAAGAAAGAAAGAAAGAAAGAAAGAAAGAAAGAAAGAAGGAAGGAAGGAAGGAAGGAAGGAGAAAGAAAGAAGGAAAGAGAAAGAAAGAAGGAAGGAAAGAAAGAGAAAAGAAAAGAAAGAAAGAAAAAAGGGAAGGTGGGAGGTAGAGAGGGAAGGAGGAAAGAAGGAAGGAGGGAGGGAGGGAGGGAAGGAAGGAAGGAAGGAAGGAAGGAAGGAAGGAAGGAAGGAAGGAAGGAAAGTGACAATCATTACTCTTCCTGACTACAACTACTCTTTGTATACATGCAAAATGATGGGACTATGGGCTCCACAAGACACTCGAAATGCATCTTATTCTCCACTAAGTGCCAGATCGAAAGAAACTCCAACTTAGCTACTTATTAATAGCTAAGAATCCAAATCTCACTATCAGGTCTGATCCAACATGTAACATTTGCCTACAGATTTGGGGAGTGAAAAGATAGTAAAATAGATATGATCAAAACAATTGAGAAAGTCAATTTATTGCTTGGACTACCTTGCATAAGACTTTTATTTTCTAAAATACATTAAGGCTTTATTTATTACATTCCAAGATTATCTTTCACTGCTTCTTAATGTTTCAATACTCAAAACTGAATTTGTGCAATGTCTTACCCAAAAGAACACATTATTGAGAATAGCTTTCCCTATGCTTTTTTTTTTTTAAAGGAGACTTTATCTTTCACATTCATATATGACAACATCTAGTATAAGAATAAGAAAAAAAATCTTTAAAATATAAGTGAGTGCCTTACTAGGGAACTAAAAAAAATTTAATAAGTAATTTACTAGAGGAATATTACATATTTCTGGTAATAAAGTCTAGCCTGGTGATGATAAATTGCAGAAGGAACTCATATTTCTCCTGGTGAAATGAAAAAAATAACAAATGTCCAAATTTTAAGTAATACAGCCAGAGGAAAAAAAATCCAATTTTTACATATAAAATGTTGACATGCTATATAAATTGATATCCTACACAGCTCTAAGCAAAAGAGCAAAAAATAATGAGAGAAATATTTTTGGCACTATTGTGCAACTTCAGATGAATATCAACAAAATAAAATGACATAGCAAAAGGTAAATACACAGACTAACTTTGTGTTAGTGACAACCAGATTCATTTATCAGTTATCATTCATTTTATTAGCAAATATTCATTCAGTTCCCTGAAGGCACTAAGGATCCCACAGTGAGTGGGCTAGATTAAAAATCCCAGCCCCAACTGAGTGACATTATTTTGGGGAGAGATACTCAATATACAGATTTCTAATAAACCACAGACAATTATATCCATGAATACTTAACAAGCATCTCTAAAATATAAGGATTCATATTAACATAACTACAAGATCATTCTTGTAACTTTAAAAATCTTTAAAAATAATCCTTTACTATCAAAATCTGGTAAATATTAACACATCCTGCTTTTTAAAAATATTGTTGAATAAGGATTCAAATAAGTTTTGCGTATTGTATCTGATGACATATATTTTAGGTGTACACACACACACACACACACACACACACACACACACACAAATACATATAACCTACCTACTTTTTATCTTTTGAAATTTCAGTGTTGAATTCTGAATTTTATGTATATGACATTGCTGTGCTGCAGAGTACAAAAGAGAATAAAAATTTTGAAGTTCATGTTGCGAAATTGCCAAGCCCCTCATCAGTCCTCCGTGGATAAAAAAGCCAGACCCAAAAAAGCAGTCCAACTTCTAATATTTCTATTTCCAGATACAGAAGTGAAGGATTGAACAACCTGAGTACTTTGGTAATTAACAACATCTACCAAAGTGAGTGCCTCGTATAGTTATTTCCCAAGAAATTCTCCTGATGACAAGTTACAGAAATCATTAATCAAAGCCAGAAAGTTCTGTTCCATAATATTGCGCTGACAAAGAGTTTCATTGCAATATAAACAAACAAAAATAGAATAGAAAAGCATGTTAACGTTTTACTGCCTTTGCAAAGTAGTTGTAATGTTTGAAACTTTGAGGTTCGAAAAAACTAATTCTCTCATACTAGAATCTTGTATTTCTTTACCACTGCAGATAGAGTTTTTAACACTACTAATTTACACTGTGTTTCTATTGGATTATTGTCTCTCAAAGACTGGTGACATGTAAGAAGCTCATATTGAAAAGAAAAACTCCAGAAATTCAGATAAAACAATGAGTAATTAAACAGTATTAAGGAAATATAACAGAAAAATGAATACATGGTATATCTGCAAATGTCACAATTGCTGAGTAAAGATCAATTAACAGATCCAATAGCCTGGAATGATAGGAGAATAAAATAATGTAAAATTTAACAAAAATGCATCTGAAGATCCTCCATATAAGATTAAAGAAAGGTTATGGGCAGGTGCAGTGTCTCATTCCTATAATTCCAGCACTTTTGGAGGTCGAGGAGGGCAGATTGCCTGGGTCAGAAGTTCGAGGCCAGCCTGGCCAACATGAAACCCCATATCTACTAAAAATACAAAAATTAGCCAGGTGTGGTGGCACACACCTATAATCCCAGCTACTAGGGAGGCTGAGACAGGAGAATCGCTTGAATCTGGGAGGCGGAGGTTGCAGTGAGCTGAGATCATGCCACTGCACTCCAGGTTGACAGAGCAAGACTCCATCTAAAAAAAAAAAAAAAAAAAAGAGAGAGAGAGAGAGAGAGAAATAAAAGAAAATAAGGAGCAGTTTTAGCAGACACCTTTGCTGTGTCGTGTGATCTTCCTTCTGCTTACCTCTGACCTTAGTGCAGCCACGATGCAAAGTTGCTTGTGAGCTCAGACTTTCTGTGTGCTAGTGGGGTCAGCCCTCATTCAAGCCTATCGGGAAGTGGGGGAGATTCATTTCTCAGAGGTTCTGATGCATGAGGTTCCACTCTCTAGGGAAGTAAATCTAACTGTGCACTTGTAAAGGCTTTTCCTCCTTTCCTGTCTTTTCCTGCGCTGTCATCCTGTTCCCTGAATCACATTCCAAATAAACTACCCAAACCCGAGTCCTTCTGCCTGGCCCTGCTTCCAGAAAAACATACACTAAGATACTGATTCAAGTAAAAAAAGTCCTCCAGATTTCAGTTGAACAGAAGCAGTGCTAGAACACATTTGCTTTAAAAAAAAAGTCACGATAAATAAAGCTTATATTACCCTAACATAAATACAAGGATTGGAATGAGGTGAGGATGCTAACTGTCCTCTAGAGTTCCAGGGTGACAAAGAAACTAGAAAATCAAGCTCTGTTTTTCAAAACCTTCTTTAATGTGCGTTACTTGTGATTTCAGTACATTTGGATTATTTGACAATGAAAAAAGAAAATAACTGTTCTCGTTCACTCATGAACACTTTCTTGTACTGATGATGAATTTAAGGAGCAAAACAATTAGCCACATTGTTGTTCACTTATTTTCAGAAATAGCAGCTCAATGCCAATGCTAATATTGTCATTTTTTATCAGAATTTTAAGATGAACTTAGCTTATTTTAGTGGATCCACTGAAGTATCACCATCATAACCCCACCAAAAACCTTTTCTGTCTGTTTAATAATGGAAGTCAGATCACTGGTAACTGCTGCTTTTAGTAAGACTAAAACCAAGTTAATCGGGCAGTCTTTCATTGTGTTGGAACAGAAATCTATAGTTTCAGTCAATTATTTCTCTACACTTTTTATCAGGTCAAAATTTTCTTCCTGGGAAATAATAATTACTGAAGTAATTCCCTATAACTAGATCTTCTTCAGGGAAGAGGCTGCTATGCAGGTTACAGTTGACCCTGTCAGGTTTCAACTGCGAGGGTCTACTTACAGGTGATTTTTTTTCAACCAAATTCAAACAGAAAAGACATTATTAGCAGATGTGAAACCCAGGTATGTAGCAGGCCAACTTTTCAACTTTTGGTATCTGTGGGTTCCTCAGGACCTAATGAGGGGACTTGAATATGCATGAATTTGGGTCCTGAAAACCAATCCCATGTCTATACCTAGGGAAGACTATCTTTAAATTGTACATTTATATTAAGGGTGCCTCCAGCCAACTGATGTGTGAGGAAACCCTTTCAATAATTTCATAGAATATCTAGATGTCATGACTTCAGGCACTGAACATTAACTTCTGATCCAAGCTTCCTGTTATCTAGGTCCTGACTGCATCAAAATGACGGTAAGATTTTTAAAATAACACCTACCAACATGAACAATTCCAACAATTCACTGGGCAGGGGAATTACATCTAACATCATACCCTCTTATTCATTCAAAAAAGCTTTGTGTGTTTAATATGTATCTATTTTCTAGACTGAAATAATCTTGTCTTTCTTAAAATGTCCATTCTAGTACCAGAGATAAATATTAAACAATCACATAAATGCGTGATTATGAATTGAGAGGTAGACTTTGAAGGAAATGTAGTGCCGTAGAAAGACACATCAAGAAAGTCATTAGCTCCTCTTGGAAGATGGAGAAGGCTAAACAAAAAAAGTCATTTTTAAGTAGACTGTCAGAGTGAAACAGATGAGGCTGACTGCACAGAATCTCTGTGCTGCCCAAGGCTGAGGAACCTGGATTGTGAGAACCTTGGTAAACTGTGTCTTTGTTTGTTTGTTTGTTTGTTTGTTTTGGAGCTGGAGTTCCTCTCTTGTCACCCAGGCTGGAGTGCAGTGGCGCAATCTCTGCTCACTGCAACCTCTGCCTCCTGGGTTCAAGTGATTCTCCTGCTTCAGCCTCCCAAGTAACTGGGATTGTAGGCATGTGCCACCACACCTGACTAAATTTTTTTTTTTTTTTTTTTTGGGTAGTGATGGGGTTTCTCCATGTTGGTCAGGCTAGTCTCAAACTTCCTACCGCAGGTGATCTCCCCACCTCAACCTTCCAAAGTGCTGGGATTGCAGGCATTAGCTACCGAGCCTGGCCAAAATGGTCTTTCTTTATGGAGCTGGGGGTGGGGATCATCTTCTTCAATAGCATTATTTTGAAACTTGTATTTTCTTGTGACTATTTAGAAATTTCAATACTTAAGTTCTTCTCCCTGAAATATTTATTTTTCTCTCTTTTCCTTTAACCATTTTTAGAGTTAGAGTTTAAATCAATCTAAAAGAACAATGCAACAACATTGCTTTTAAAAAGTTTCTAAGATAATAAATATGGGAAATTTTCTTATAGTCAGGAGGTAGATGAAATATCTCTTTTTAGGAGATGTCTACATGTCACATCTTATTCCCAAAATGATTCAGAGGTAGTTGAAATAGCTAAATGTGCTATGTTTCTTCAGCTGGGCTCTCTCCTCCGCCTGAACAAAGGTGAATTATAGAGTTCTGCCTGATGATTGGTTTAATTGGATTTTGTATATGAAAACCAAAAACTTTCTCTTATTTTCCTACTACTTTGACTTTAAGGTTCTATCTAGGGTCTTTTCCCTTGTTAGAATATGGCTCTAAATAAATCATTGCCCACCTATCAGTGATTCTCCAGACCTTCCACCTACCAGTTCCAGAGCTATCGCGGCAGGGAGCTTTTAAGTGCAGATGTATCTCAAATGCACCTAAATTATAAAGGTTCCTGTCCCAGACTTGCTGTCTCAGTGAATGCAGGCCTCATCCTCCCTCTTTGGTGTTTCCACTGTATAGAATTTATCACCAAATCCTGTTACTATTTTACCTCTTCTCAGAGTATCTCTCCATACACCATTGTTTTACTGGCTTTACCTTAGTCCAAGTGACTGTCATGTCTTAACAATAGCCAATTAATTATTTTCCCCAAATGTTTTCTGGCCTCTTTCCAATCTGTTCTTCAAACTGCAGCCAGAGTGATCATTTCAAAACTGAGATTCGATTCGTTTAATATCTACGAAGTTTAACATCATTGTAACATTGCTCTTAAGATAAAGACCCAAATCCTCAATGTGGCTTACCAGTCCCGAGGAGAATATTTTTCTTCCCCTTTCTTACTCATCGCAGTCAGACAGATCATTTTCCAGTTCCTCCTCTCTTTTCAGTGCCTTTTTATGTGCCGGTAGTGTCACTCTCCTCTCATTCCTTTCACCTGGTTTAGCCTTTGTCATCTTTCGGTTCCCATCAAGAACCTCATGCCCATAAAGCAAACCACTCCGAACTCAACTCAGGGCCAGTTTCTTTGGTGTTGGTGTATTCTCACACACCATTGTATTCACTTTCTTTTTCTTTTCTTTTTTTTTTTTTTTTT
>NW_016107693.1:1566392-1587040 GCF_001604975.1 Cebus imitator | reverse complement strand
GAGTAGCTAGGACCACAGGCGCATGCCAAGGTGCCCGGTTAATTTTTGTATTTTTAGTAGAGACGGAGTTTCACCATGTTGGCTAGGATGGTCTCGATCTCTTGACCTCGTGATATGCCGACCTCGACCTCCCAAAGTGCTGGGACTACAGGCGTGAGCCACCGGGCCCGGCCCGTGTTCATTTTCTATAAAGTGCTTTGTTGGCCTATTTTGTAAGTATGCACTCAACAATGTAATTGTTTTATTAGTGTCTTTCCTCTTACATTAATGAAAACTCCGTGAATGAGGGACAAGTTCCATTGTTAAACATTAGTATTGCCCTAATGCTTTGCACAGTGTTTGGCCCATGCTGTAAGCTCAATAAATATCTGTTCAATATACTACTTCACTCATGTTTTCTCCAAAAACTTCTCAATAAACAATAGATGTTCGCATCTGTCCTATATATAAACTTTCATTACTCCATTTGCCCCTCACTAATCCCAAAATTAATAGAATAATTCCAGAAATCCTGGCTAATGGAGGAAAGAATTAAAGCCTCCTATCATTTCTAATACCAGCACTGGCTGACCTGCACCCCACAGTTGAGGGCTATGTTCCATGTTGTCAAGGTGGGCAGCGGGCAAGTGGAGACTTCTTCCTCCACGTTGTTATTCACGAATCTATATAATAATAATGTCACTCTATAGTCTCCCTTCATTTTGTCAAGAGAAAGAAATCAACTGAGAATCAGTTTACAATATGCAGATAAAGTTTTTAACTGTGTAAATAGAATGGATTTCAGGAAAATAAATGTCTAAAATTGCAAATAGTGTTTTTAAAAGGAAATAAAGCTTCTAAAAGGCAAATAAATGTAAACAAAAATCGCAGTTATCTCCTTAGAATTATTGAAAGGCCACTCATATAAACCATATAAGTGTCAAGTTAACATAAATAAATTATAGAGAACCCAAAAGTAAATGTAAATTAAGCAATGTAAGAAAAATCAGTCCCAAAAAAGAAGTATTTAGAAAATCACACAATTAAATTGAGATAAGCTCAGAAAAGATAAACAATAAAATCAGCTGCAATTTGTAGGATATATTTAAGATAAAAGAAACAATTTTCGTTATGTGATAATGAAATGATTAAACAGTACTGTCTTTTCTAAATGGTATGGAAATTGATGACAGTCTAGTCAAAGGCAGAGGCTTTTATTCTTGTTTGTCTTTTGTCTTCAAATTCAAGAGTAATCAATTAACCAGAACAAGTGTCTGCTAAGATAAGAAGAAAAAAAACAAAACTCAATGTTACAGAGGCACAAATGAAAAGCACAAAAATTATTATCATTTTTTATAAAGAAAATAGTGATTTCTTTCATGGAGCCCTTTTCCATGAGAAAGACTTTTCGTAGCATATAGAATATGAAAGATATTCTGAATTACTCACATTAAGGAGCACGGTAACTATTCTTTTAAAAAAACAAATAATGAAAACAAAACAATAGCAACAAGGGCAATAAAACCTTGATGGAATAAAACACAAACTCTGTTGTTTTAAAGTTCTGAAAATTGCTGTTCAAGAGAGTCTGACTCTCCCAACCAAGGTCACATTATATTTCTGTCAATTTAACTTTGATAAGTAAAGGTCCCTGTTTTCTGATTCATCAGAGAAAAAGTCAGATCCAATTTTGCTTGTAATAAATATAGATCTGAAATGTATGTGCATTTAAGCTATTAAACACTAGACAACTATGATATTTGAGTATTGGATGGGTTTGGCTTATTACACAGAGTGGTTTTACAATCAGCAGACCCATAAAACAAATTCCTGAAGCTTCTATAATTGCATTTTGAATTATTCTCTAACTTTCATTTTCAAATCAGTTACTTAATACTTTCCTAATGATTTAATTAAATATCATTTCATTTATTTAACATATTTTCATAAGGTCCAATTATGTGCTGAACATCATACTAGATTCTTGTCAAAGTAGATTTCAGTCAAGATGAGTCAATATTTTAAGCCATGTTTAGGTTTAGTGATTATATAAAATTATTTGCACTTAAACTGACAAATTGAAAAATTAAGGTTTACAAATACATATATTTGCAATACATATTATTGGTCAGTTTTCTTCTGTGATATGAAAGAATTAGATCATCACTGGAGTCCTTCTATGTAGTTATATACCCTGACTCTTTTAAATTTATTCAGATAGCCTCCATTTCCAGAAATGCCTTGGCATAGAAATCTGTTCATCAATCCCTCTCATTCTTAAAAGGTGACTGTAAATTCAAATTTCTCATGGAAACTCCTCCAACTAGAACTCCCTCCCCTACTGAAATGTCACTTACACTTTAGTTTGCTTCTCTTCTTCCATATGTTTCTATTATATTGCTTAAGTGTATGCATAGACTATTTGCATTTCTCCATTAGCTAGTACTGTACGAAAGGACATTTGAGATTCTTACTAAATTTATGCAGATTTTTTTTTTTAAATCAGGTATAATTTGTTTCTAGATTTGCCTCAGACTTTTGCTTCAACTGCAGTCAGACATTACTTCTACATTGGCTTTTGAATTTTTAACACAGGATAGTGTCTCTCTGGTTACTATTACTTCCATTAATAACTTCTTGCATTAATCAACCTTCTGGCATTACCATAGATCAGAATTCTGTCAAATATTAACTAGTCTTTTTATGTTGTTCTTTTGGTTTTATTGAAATCTTTTCTGAAATGTTATGAAAATATAAACCTTATCAAGAAACTTAATTTGCATGTACCCTAATTTCTCTTATAAATTTATAAAAAGAAAATACTGAGGTATAATTGCCTGCTCTTTGAATATACCACATTGTGTATGAATACAGTGATATGCCTAAATCTTCAGATCAGGAACAGCACCTACCTTCCCATGGTGTTGGTGAGGACTGCAGAAAGCTGTATAGAGATCACGTTCTTTTTCCTTCCTCATCTTCTTTCTCTCTTAAAAATTATTTCCTTTTTGTTTGGGGAATTCCGTAAGCCATGCTTTTAGGGTTGCTCTGCTGGTGACAAATTCCCTTTACTTTCTTTCATATATGAATGTCTTGATTTCACCTTTATTATTAAAAAACATTTTGGCTGTATATAGAATTCTTGCTTGGGAGAATTTGAAAATCACTGCATGATTTTCTTCTGGCCTCCATCATCTCTGATGAGGAATCCAATGTCATAATTGTTTTGCCTTAGAGGTAAAGTGGCTTCTCTCTCCCTGTTTTCCAGATTTTGTTTTTAATTGTGACAAATTTAACTATGATACATCTCAACGTAGATTTACTTTGGGTTTACTATTTTTTGGAATTCATTTGTTTTTTAAGCCTGCAGGTTTATATTTTTTGCCAAATTTGGGACATTTTCAACCACTTTTTCTTCAAGGATATGTTATCCCTGACCATTTTCTTCTCTTATTTGGAAACTCTGATAATACCAATGTTATACTTCTTTGTTATAGTACAGCAGGTCCCTGAGGCTCTGTTATTTTTTTTAAGTCAATTTTCTCTCTGTTGTTCAGATTAGGTAACTTCTACTGTTGTCTTTAGTTTACTAATATTTTCTCCTGTCTGTTCTATTATGCCATCAAACTCAAGCATTGAGTTTTTAATTTAGGTTGGTTTATTCCATATTTAAAAACTGTATCTTTTTCATTATAATTTTTATTTCTTTGCTCAAACTCTATCTGCTAAGAATTTTTATTTTTTCTTTGTTTCTAGTATATTTGTTATTATAAGGTGAAGCATTTTTATGATGACTGCTTTCAAATATTTGTCAGACAATTTTAATATCTCTTTCATATGACTATTGGCCATTATTTTATTTTATGATTTTTTGTTTTTGAGATGAAGCCTTGCTCTGTCACCAGACTTGAGTGCAGTGGCACAATCTCAGCTCACTGCAACCTCCACCTCCTGCGTTCAAGCAATTCCCCTGACTCAGAGTTTTGGCCATTATTGATTGCATCTTTTCATTGAGTTTAAGATCTTCTTTTTTGATGTAACAAGATATTTTCAAGTGTAATCTGGACATTTCCAGTTTATGTATGATACTCCAGATCATGTTTAAATGTATTTTAGCTGGCTTCCTCTAACAATGCTTCAACAAGGGAAGGTAGAGAGTGGGGGTGCCTCTATGTTTTGGCCAGTTGGAAGCAGAAGCACAGATTCCTCACTCAGATGTTTGTAGCACCTTAGGTAGTGGGGAGAGGGTCCTCATTACTGCTCATCAGTGGTGGTAGTTTTAGCTCTCTACTATGCCTCAATTGATACTTACCTGACTGGAAGAGTCAGCAACGTCTCATTATTGCTCCTCATGCGGTCTTTACTGACACTTCAAGGGATGTCCTTATCACCCCTGTGAAAGAATGAAAGTCCTGATTCTTCATTAGGCCACTTTGGCCACCACATCAGTTTGGAGGATGAAAATGACCTTCTGCCAGGTTGGGGTAGAAGTCTGTGCTCCAGTTTGGTGCTCACTGACACTGTAGTTTGAGTTGAGGAGGGGTGTCATTACCACCTCGGGGAGATAAAAGCCTGGCTTTCTACCTGACCTTCTATGACCCCATCCTGGAAGAGGGACTGGAGTGCCTCATTAGAACCTGACTAGGGTGAAAGTCTAGGCTCCCTTCCTTGCCTTTTCTTGTATGGATGGAAGTTGGCCCACGGTTTTTCTGTACTGTTAGGCTGGATTAGGGTGGCTACTTTCTGAAAAAGTCCTACCTTGTTATGTCCCTTTCCAGGACAATTGACTAAAGAAAGCAGGCTTTGTTGGTGGGGATGGGATTTTTCCTCTTAAACTGTTTGAGGTTTCTGGGTTGCTGGCTTCTCTAGTTTCAAGTCTGTTATATATGAGGCAAAAAACAAACAAACAACAACAACAACAACAACAATGTATGGAGAACTCACTACGCTGTCATTTCTTAGATCTCAAGTTCCCTAGCCAGCCCATCATCTTCTCTATGCCTTGCAGAGTGTTCATATGTTTGTTTTATATATAATGCCCAGGGCTATTTAGCATGAGGAATGAGGAAGAGCACACATACTGTAGCTTCCCAGAAGCAGAACTTGTATTACTTACTGTTAACTAGAACAAACAGACAATTTCTCAGGCACAATAGCACAGGATCTTATAACCATTACTTCCATTGTACATGTTCATTCTGCAAAATACAAATTAATGTTACATTAAAAATCAAAAAATAAAACTCTGCTGGCACCCAGTGCTCAGAAACAACCTGTCTAATAATCATCCGATACAACATTTTTCTGTGCACATGATTTTTACTTATATTGTCTATAGACTTTAATTTTCATTTTAATTTTTATGAAAAAAATACAAAACACTGAGGTACTTTTATCACTTTTTGTATCACTTGGTCATTTTACCAGGTTACCAGTACTTCTCAGTTACTCACAGCAATTAAGTAATATTATCCACAACTTTCCTTGGCTACTCTGATGTGCTTTATCTAGCTCAGAAAACCCAAATTTAAATAGCTTTGTACTAGCTTTTACTACATTTAGTTCTCTTAAACTACAAAGCCCCCTAGCCTTGCAATAGCCTTCTAACTTCATCTAAGCTCTTCTTCCCTTTCTATCCTGGACGAAACTTTCAGAACAATGTCCCCAATGTTCTGCTCTCCTTATATTTCTCTGTAGAAATGTTTGTGGACTTATTACTTTAAAATACATTCAGGCTGGGCCCGGTGGCCCATGCCCCTAATTCCAGTACTTTGGGAGGCTGAGGTGGGCAGATTACCTGAGGTCAGGAGTTCAAGATCAACCTGGCCAACACGGTGAAACATTATCTCTATTAAAAATGAAAAAAAAAATTAGCTGGGCATAGTGGCACACATGTTGTCTCAGCTACTCAGGAGGCTGAGGGACGAGAATCACTTGAACCTGGGAGGCAGAGGTTGCAGTGAGCCAAAATCATGCCACTGTATTCCAGCCTGGGCAACAGAATGAGACCCTTTTTACAAAAAATAAAAAATAAATAAAATTTTAAAGCTAAATTGCTATCACATAGCTTAGTCTAAAAAGGCCTTATTCTAATTTCACCTCTTGACATGTCAATCTTCTATTCAAAATTGTTTTTTCTACAAAAATAGGTGGCTTTTTGCTTCAATATTCTGTTGCATGCTTTTGATTACCAGATTTTTCTCTCTCAAAGGATTCTCCACCAATTTATTTTAACTCTATAGATGTATATTGAATAATTCAATTCCAACTCTACAGCAAAACATGTCATGGTAGCTCCTATATGCACAACTGTTATCCTTTTAAAAGGCAATCACATTTTCTCCTTTCTTGTGTATGTGGGAACAGATTGTTTATGTGAAAACAAGCTTTTAGATCTGTCTCTTCTGGTTCTCTAATTCTCTCTTCCTGTGTTTAATCAGCTATTAAATACATCTATTACATTCTCCATTTTGATTTCTTTGCATTTTAGTATTATAATTTTTCTTTGATTTTTTTCCTAAGTGCCAATTTTCAACCAAAAATTCTAAGCCTTCTTTATAATATATTTAACTATATTTGCCATCATTATACTTTATTATATACATATACAATAATCTGTATCTCTTATATCAGACATGGTTATATTTTAGTATGCATGTGACAATGAATCTTTATCTCTATGGGTCTGTTTCTACAATGCTTTTTCTCTTGATTTTTGATCACTTTTGATTTCTTGTCTCCTAGTGACCTGGGTTATTTTATTACTGAAACCCAGGAATTGTATTAAAAGATTTTGAAATAACATGAAGAGAAATTTTATTTTTTCTTTAGAATAGATCTCTTTGGCCTTGTCAGGCATTTGGGAGCATTAGCATTTCTGATTCTTCTTAATCTAATGGAGGGTTAAAGTGATTAGAAATTTGCCTTCTGTCTCTGCAAGAACCTATCAATGATACACCTTTAGCAATGTGGTATAGTCTCAGAGACCTAACCCAAACCTACTTTTGTCATTCCCACTCCCATACAATCTCTCTCCCTTTCTCTCGCCCCCCACTCTCTTTCCTTCTCTCTCTCTCATACACAGGCAAGTCCTTTCCATTTTGTATCTTTCCTATGCCTTGAGTCTATTAACAGGATATCTATGGTCAACTTTTCATCCTCACAGTTTTCTCAGTCACGTTCTATAGCGTTACCACCTGAATTCAGGGAAAAAGAGACCACGAAGCCAGACTCACATTTCTGATTTTTACTCTTCTCTTGAATATTGTTCCCAGATGCTGTCACCCCTTAGGAACCCTACAAGTTTTCGAACAAAAGTTTTTTTATGTTTGATTCCTAATTTCATGTCATTCTTCATAAGTAGACTGATCCAGATGACCTAGTTAACGATTACACAAAATGAAAATTCTTAATGTTTTAATTTATTCTGCTTGTTACAGTGTTTATGGACATTTATCTGTAATATTGTATGGCTATACATGTTAATAAGAGGATGTTTTTAATTTTGGTTTTAGCAACCACATTTGTAACTATAACTTTGTATATTATTCTACTATTTATTTAGACATTACTGATTTCTTACTATGTAAAATGATAGACTGTATTTACCTCCTCTCATTCCCCATAATTACTATCCAATATTTGATTATTTTAGATCATATATTTAGATTGAATATTTTCAGTTTTTCTAATTGTCTTTTTAGCGTATAAATATTGGTTTATTTTATATGTCTGGCTCATATATTTTTACCTTTGACAAAAAAAGGATGAAAAACTAAATGTTGTGCTTATATCTTTGATGATTTTTTTATCCTTAACGCACACATTTTCTTAGGTACTAACTTCTTTATTATCAAAGCCTGTATGTATGTTTCTGTGATGTCAGAGGAAGCAGGCCACAAAACTGCCCTCACTTCTGACTTCAATTGCAGGTTCAGAGGTCCACATGACCACCACCATTGGGTCAAAAATTAATTGGAATTATTTACAGAACTGCTGTGTAAAGCTATTATAGTCACCACTATAATTTATGGCAGGTAAAGGGTAAGATTAAAATCAGCCTAAGGGAAGCAGTGGCCAGAGTCCAGGAAGTTTCCAAACATTTCCAGTTGTCCTTTCCTCCCCATGGAGTCATGGACACTGTTACTTTTCTGTCACTGATGTATGACAATATGCATGGAGTATTTTCAACCAGGGAAGCTTTGCCAAGCCTTGTTATCCAGAGTCTTCACTGGAGTTCAATCATATAAATCTCATTGACCGACTGTGTGTTGGACCTCATTCTCAAGCCCCTCTGGAGGTCTACTGATACTGCAAGAATCAAAGCAGCCCCCACCCTAAATCTTGAACATTGTCTATCCATGTGGCCCAAAGCTCCCAGGTTAAAAAGAGAAAAAGAAAAAAAACCCTTTAATCATGTATGGCATTCCAATTCCTTAGAGATTATCTCCCAGAAACAGAGGGCAAAAGCCAGACCGTTTTTTTGGATAAGATTACATTTCTTGCTACACAGTTTTCCAAGCATATCCCCAACATTTTTGGTTTTGTACCAAAGTCTGTTAATTTTTGGTTTTTTTTTGATTTTTTTTTTTGCTGTAAAGTTTTCACAATTTGAGGTTCCACTATTTTGCTGTATAGCTTATTTGGCAACATATCATTATCTAAGAGTTTCTTTTTTTTTTTAGTGTTTTTTTAATTGCATTTTAGGTTTTGGGGTACATATGAAGAACATGCAAGATTGTTGCATAGGTACACACATGGCAGTGTGATTTGCTGCCTTCCTTCCCATCACTTATATCTGTTATTTCTCCCCATGCTGTCTCTCCCCAACTTCCAACCCCCACTGTCCCTCCCCTATTTCCTCCTGACAGATCCCAGTGTGTGATGCTCCCCTCCCCATGTCCATGTGTTCTCATTGATCAACACCCACCTATGAGTGAGAATATGTGGTGTTTGATTTTCTGTTTTTGCGTCAGTTTGCTGAGAATGATGGTTTCCAGGTTAAGGAAATGTAATCCAAATTATTTTTCCTGAATCTATTTTATGTTAATTAATTTTCTTGCCTTATACTTAAATGATACTCTGGCTATGTGTATACTTATTGCATCACATTTTTCATTTGTTTTCATTCAGTTTTGTTTTTCATTTTGGTTTGTTGTTTGTTTGGAGACAGAGTCTCACTCTGTCACCCAGGCTGAAGAGCAGTGGCACAATCTCGCTCACTGCAACCTCCAACTCCAGGTTCAAGTAATTCTCTTGCCTCAGCTTCCCAAGCAGCTGGGATTACAGGTACCTGCTACCATGACTGGCTAATATAGGGTTCCACTATGTTGGCCAGGCTGATCTCAAACTCTTGACCTCAGGTGATCCACCCACCTTTGCCTCCCAAAGTGCTGAAATTACAGGCATGAACCACCGTGTCCAGCCTGCATCAGTTTTTTAATTCATATATTAGACAAGGCTCATTGCTTTCTAGTGTTAAACGTTGCTGTAAAAAATATATTTCCTCTTGATTTTTTTTATTTAGTTTTTTTCATACATTTTTTTAAGTTTTGCATCTAGTAAATTTAGCAGAAAGCATATTAGGGTTAACGATACTTTACTAATGCTTTCCTTGTAATCATTCAATTTGTAGATGTAAGTCTTCTTTCATTATTCAAACATTTTAAAAAATTATATTTAATATTTAAATTTTATTTAATTGGGACACGAGCTATATGTCTATTAACTCCAATTTGATTGTCTTTGTCAATTATAGTCTCAAAATTCCTTTTTCCACTCGACACATTTTTGTCATGCTTTTACTTTACTACTTATTTTATAAAACCTTTCAATTGGAGCTTCATCTATGTCTTTCTAAAGTTCTGATAAATAATCTCTGAATTTCTTTTACTCTTGTTTGATAAAGGAAATTGTTGTATTACATTAAAAAAATTTAAGTATGTTTGGTCACACTCTTTTTTCTGTTCCATAGCAAATTTTACCACAATTTTCTTCCTATTGCCATTTGTTTTCTTCTACTGCTATTTGTTTCTCATACATTTGTCATTATCTTTTTGGGGAACATTTGAATATTGTTTATTATTGAATAATGTATATTCCTGCTGGACCAACTGTCTTCAGGAGGTTCCTGTCTGTAAATGGATGAGGATTCTAGTCCAAGATTAACTAGACTTCTTTTCATGTCACTGTGTGTGTGTGTGTGTGTGTGTGTGTGTGCATACACGCACATTAGATATTGTTGGTTTTTCTTGTCAGCCATTCACGACCAGCCCCATAGGGATGTTACCCACAGGAACTCTTTTCTCTCTTCTCCTATGTTTACTTTCTTCATTTAAAATTATGGATTTTCTCTCCAATTTTACATTGAACTGTGCCTTCCAGTTTCTTTCTAACATTATGTCAACTCAAGTACACAAAACTTCCTGATATTAGACCTATTTCCATGTTCTTCATGTTCTCAAAAATGGATTTTTGGTTTTACTCATCAGACGTTCCAATTATAGGGCACTAGCAGAGCTCCACTGTCTTGTGGTCAGTAGTGTATCTTAAATCTTCCCAGTGCTCTGTTGAGTGTGCCCATAATCAGGGCACACCCCACAGGGTACTGAGAAGATTTAAGATACAATAAATTGTTTCTATTTTAACTTTATAATATGAAGAGTTGTCAAGAATGCCCACAACCATTTAACAATCAAAATATAGCACATGCCCATCACTCCAAGAGTTTCTTCATACCCCTTTGCTGTCATGCTAGTCCTTTTCCCTTAACTCTGGGTCCAGCACAAATGCTAATCTACTTTCTGTCATTATAGATTCATTTTGACCATTTTAGAGTTTAGAATGTGTCAAGAGTAGACATTATTCTAAGGATACCTTAAACCTACCAACTAATGTGAGACCTCAGAGGGTATCCATCAGTTGCATTCTAATTTGTCTGAACCGAGAGGGTTCCACACACTGAATGAATTCTAAGAATTCTCCAGTTTATAGTCCCCTGGTATCTATTTGTTCTCTGTTCAACCTCATGGAGTTTCACCTTATGGTTGCAAAATGTGTTATCATTATCCTTAGCATCCTTCCTTAAAGAGCTTTCTTATTCTTTTTCTGCAAGTAACTTCCGTCTTCCCTGGTACACTATCTAGTTAATTCTGATACCTTAGCTTTCTTAAACTCTGATCTATGCTATTTTAACTCCTGAAAACTTTCACATTCAACTAGGGATTTTCCTTCCATTGGAGCATATGAGAAAGTGCCCCCAGGCAGAAAGTATGGTCCATTATGGAGCTCTCCTTGTTTGTTTATTTTCTCAGGAATTGTAGATTATGCCCAACAGTTGTCAAAAATCTGTAAACACTTGTGTCATATTTTTTTCTGCTTTCTAGTTGTCTATACAGTAAGGCAAGTTACCCAGTCATGACTGGAAACAGAAGAATGCCTTTTATTTGTAAGTATAAATTAAATAGTTGAATATTCAAATGTGAAACAATATTTATAAAATCATGATCAAATCTAAAATAAAAATAAAATGAGAAAATTTTTATATGAGTATGCATTTGATATGGTTTAACTCTGTGTCCCTACCCAAATCTCATGTTGAATTGTGATGCTAAGTGTCAGAAGTGGGCCTGGTGGGAGGTGATTGGATCATAGGGGTGGTTTTTAATGGTTTAAGCACCATCCCCTTAGTACTGCCTCATGATAGTGTTCTCGCAAGATCCGGTTGTTTATGAGTGTATAGCACCTCCCTATTCACTCTCTTCCTCCTGCTCCAGGCATGTGAGATGTTCAGGCTTCCCCTCTGCCCTCTGTCATGATTGTAAGTTTTCTGAGGCCACCCCAAGCCAAGTTTCCTGTACAACCTGCATAATCATAAGCCAAGTAAGCCTCTTTCCTTTGTAAATTACCCAATCTCAGGTAATTTTTATAGCAATGTGAGAATGGACTGATACAGCATTCAATAACTTGTTAGCTTTTGACAAACAGATTGTATGCTTACTATTTACTTCCTTATAAAATGAATTGAGTGGGGAAGACTCAAGAAATACTTATTGGGAAAAAATAAAAATAATAAGCATTAATGGTACAAACATCAAAAATACTGTTTATATATGAAATAAAATTTTACTTGTAACCAGCTAAAATATGTCAGTTTATATCTTCCAATATTCTGCTTAATCTTAATTGACAATTAACACATCACTAACTTTGCTCCTTTAGAAGACATTTGAAAACTTTACAATCAAATATTTAGTGTGTGTTCTCAAATTTTAGCTTGTTTAAATGTTTTAAAATATTTTTTTAATTTTTGCTGCCAAATGTAAAAAAGCTATGAGCTTATGAGTATACAGTTTCTTTATTTAAAAAAAAAATTTGAAAAGACAAAGAAGTTTGAATACACCCAAAGCAAAGCAGATCTTTTTTTCTCTTACTCCCATGACAGAATATTGAGTCTTGGTGTGCTGAAATTATAGCATCTTTTGTTTCCGAAATTAATTAGATTTTTAGTGATTTTTTTAATGTTTTTGAAATAATCACGTTATTCTTATCTGCACAAGTTTGTGTTTGCACAATCAAAGGTTTCAGCAATATTTTGCCTCAGATTCCTACTTGTCTTCAAATATTATTTTCTAATATGGATGTTTTTAATGTAGCTTGCTTTATTTACCTCATTTGGATACTTAATTCTTCCATACAAAGTCTCTGTCCACTTAAAAAGCATTTGTTCTGTTTTACAAAAGTAGTGTTTAAAGCAACTCATGTTGATAATTTTATGAAACCAACTAAGCAGAAATAGTGCTAATGTAGTAAGGTTAAATTTAATTTGGAGTAAGTGCTCAAGATTGATTCCAAACCTACTGTAACAGGTGCTTAAAAAAAAATTAGAAGCACAACAAGACCTAAAACAAAAGGTCTTGTTGTTTTAGGAAGTAAACAGTAAAACATACAATCTGTTTGTCAAAACCTCTGGGTTTCAGGTTATTTCCAATGTAAACATTACATTGAGCATTTTGATTGTAAACTTAATTTTGTGCCACAAACACACATCATGAATGAAAGGGAGTTGCACCGACATAATATTTTCAAAAAACCATAAATGCTGATGTCGCACTCTGACGTGTCTTTTATCTATAGGTGTAAATGCTAATTTGTTAAAACTGGCAAAAGAATTGAAAGCAACTTTACATGATAAATGAATAAATGAAATGCTAAACTGATGGAAATGCTGCACTGTTTAAATGTCAACATGTGTTGTTGAATTCTGTGTCTTCATGCTGTTCTGTACTGCATTCTGATAGAATGGTATTTGCTGGAATAACCTTCAGATTTGTGGAAAGCTTCAAAAATATTAAATTATCTTTTCAATGCATTGGATTTAAAATTCCCAGAACACCATCCTGCCAGTGCAGATATTTCAACTCAGAGCTAAGTACTAAAATTTCTCATCTAATGAAAGGTCTTGTTTTATTCTTAGCAGCTCGGTTCATAAGTATCATTTTTTTTAATTAATTGAGATTTTTACCCATATAACCAAGGAAGTAATATATGGAAGACAATGTGTGCCTCATGTCTAACACGTGGTTGTTTATGACAGTGCTACTAATAATTGGCTTAAAATTTTGTAATTATTAAAATGGATGATCAGTAGTTCACCCATGTTAGCATTACATATCTAGCAATCCTATAACAGATATAAAACACACAAGACCTATGTAGTAGATTTTAAAGGTCCACTCACACAGAAAGAAAGCATAAGCCACAGGTTTTTACAAGATTCAAAATCAACATTGAGAAATAAAAAACGTGTGGATCCAAATAGCTATAAAGAGATGTGAGATTGTGGCTGTCCATACATAATAGAAGTTTTACAAGGAAACACTTATTCAACATTAAAAAAATTATAAAGAAAGTTACTGAGCTAATAGCTTCATGCTTTAAAGCAAAGAGAATTACTTCATAGTGAGAAATATGAAAAAGAGAAGTACATAACATGAAACCAAGTACTTTACAGAAAACAACATAAAATATAAATGTGGCAAATGAAAAAGATAAATTTACTAAATCAGGAGAAAATGGGACAGAAACTTATGAAAATCACACTTTCTATATTCTACATTTCAACAATTTGAAACATCTTGTTTCCACTGCTCCAATATTTTTTATTACTTACAAAGTGATGGGAAAGTAATTAGTCCCTACTGTTTTATTATGTAGCTGAACATCCTTCTGTAAGGTAGGAGCAGTATCACGCTGATAAACTCATCTTCTGCTAAGAGGGATAACTGACTCCAAGTTGGCAAGACTAATTTTTTAAGCATAATAGATAAAGCATATAACAAGATGGGAACAATTGGGAGGAAATGCTTTGCCACCGTAGCTGACATTTCCTTTCACATGCTTGCCTCTATTGAGTCCTCTCTCATTACCCCCTAGAGGGGAAGTAACTTACTTAATTGCGGGAGTGTTGTGATTCAACACTCTTAATCCTATGAGCATATGTGTGTGTGTGCAATGCATTGGTATCATGGATTCTAAAGCTCAAAACTAGGAATATCTTTGTGGCTTGTAGGCTTTTATGCAATAGAAAAAACCTTTAGGATTCTGCACTGACAGCATCGTTTTACAGCATCATTTTCTCCAAAGGAATCAGTCAGTTGAATTATTTCATGACTCAAATAAATGTTGGGATTGGAATTGGCCTGGAGTCTAAATTAGTTGTATACTACTTTTCTTTATACATGATTAGTTAAGCCAGACTGACTTCTTTTGGATGTATATGATACCTAAATACAAAGTGGGATTATAGAGTAATGAATTTTGCTTTTATTTTAATTCATCATAATAAACATCAGTTTACCTGGAATACACCAAACACTGTGCTCAGAATTTAGCATGTGAGGAAGACTACATTGTAGTTCTGAGGGAATGTGTTCTATTTCTGGGTCCATGAGGCAGCATAGTTTTAAAGGCAAGAATTTCCCATCACCATGCCTCCCTCCTATCTCTCTCCACCCCAGTGGAAGTTTAAGAGAACTTCTTTCATTGGTCAGAGGAACTTGGGAAGGTGGGAATCTATCCCATGATAAATCCCCCTGATCCTTCACCCACTCTGGATTTCCAGCTCTCTGGAATCCCCTTCCAAACTCTTCTGGAAGTCTTTCTCTTCTTCTCCTTTTCTTCTCTTTTCTCTACCTAAATAAAAATCTCCTTTCTGCAACAGTTCTTGGGTCCAATATTTACTTTTATGAGCATACAGCACACCTGCAGTGGTCCCACCACTTATTCTTTAAGAGATTGGAGGTCAGGACCCCACAGCATTCTCTTGGGGGAGCTGTGCCTCACCAGCACCCAAGAAATAGCCCAGTTACAGTTCCTGCTCCCCGTCCCTGTCAGTTTAGTGACTTTGCCTTGTGAGATGCTAAATGGTTCCGAGGACAATTACAAGATACTACGGCAGCAATGTTCACAGGGACCTAAGGCTCCGTGGAGGCACTCAGGCCTGGTATCTTTGGATTCACACCCCTATTCTACCACCTACCAACTGTATGAATTTTGGCCAGACCTTCTGTACCTTAGTTTGCCTGTGTAAAATACAGGTACAGGAGTGCCTTGGAGATATTTGGGGTTTAGTTCCAGATCATAGCAAGAAAACAAACATTGCAATAAAGTTAGTTACACAATTGTTTGGTTTCCCAGAACGTATAAATGTTTCAAAAGTTCATTAAGTGTGCAAAAGCATTATGTCTAACAAGTGTGCATACCTCAATTTAAAATTACTTTATTGCTAAAATATGCTAAAACGGGGACACAAAATGAATATGTACCATTGGGGAAATGGTACCAATTGACTGGCTGGATGCGAGGTTACCACAAACCTTCAATTTGTTAAAAATGCCAGATCTACAAAGTACAACCAAGTGAAAAACAATAATAAAATGAGATATTTCTGTACTGTTTTAGGGATATAATGTTATTAAATTTTGATTTTAGGAGATGATTTGGGCTTCTTATATGAGCAGACAGTTAGGGAATAGAAATAGAATCAAGGAGGCCAGTTAGAAGCCTATTATGAAGATACTTTGGAAAGATGATGTAGGAAAATGTTGACTTTCCCTCTGAAGCTCTGATCATTGCGCTTACTGAAATAAACTACAGATTAAAAGGAGAAAAGACACACAAATATATCAACATGCAAATGCACAGGAATCACACAAAGGAAGATAATCAAAGTTGAAATTCTAAGAGCCAGATTAAAACCTTTTTCAAAGGCAAAAGAAAGTGTAGAATACAATCAATTTTCAAAGAAGAGTAAATAATTTTTAGAGGAAATGAACAGGTTGGAAGAACAGACAATGGCTTGGGACAGAGCTCCCTGGGCTCTGGAGGAGGTAGTAAGGAGTTGTGGCAACAACGTGATGGGTGGAATTGCACTTCAAAGTTCGTCTTATTATGCAGGCAAAGTCTCGTTCAGAAGAATAGAGAAAAAGTCTGTGCAAACAGGCAGGGTGATGATCTTTAGTTCTTTTTTCCGTGATTAATCTTTCCTGGTTCATGCAATTTCAGACAATGGAGTGAAGAAAATTGTGTTTCTTTTGGAAGAATTTCCCTCAGTTAGATAAGGGAACTTCAGAGCATCCTTCCTTATACTGGGGTGAGAAACACAGAAAGATCAAAAAGAGCTTTATTCTGAGGCATCTTGTAAGGCTTTCCAGTTTCTTTTAATTCAAAGTGTTCTGCATGCCAAAGTGCCATAGTTTGGGTTATCATTTTCTGAGTCCTAACAAGGATATTAAATAACAGTGAAATGAGAAAAGTGAGCAGATGAGTAATCTCATTAGAAAGCAAGTAGAGTATTATAATTTATTGATTATGGATTAGGAATGAGAGACAGAAATATCATCATTCATCAAGGTCTCCATAATGAATTATTAATTGAATGATCATGATGTATTTCCTAGATGGACAATATGACTGTATTAATAGAGGGAAGTTTAGAGGGATTAATTGAGACCAGAGAGTCAAACATGTTTAATTCACATTAAACGTCATTTTGATGTTTTCAAGAGACATCAAAATGGAGGTATTGACTAAATAGCCAGATCTATATGTCTAAAACAGAGCTTCAAAGAAAGCTCTATGGTGGATATGTGAATATGGAAGTTGTTTCCATATATGGTATTTTCAACTGTAAGTAAAGAGAAATTCTTATTTAGATAAAAATTATAGAGGAGGAGAAGTGCCAAAAGCAAACACCTTTGGCAATCCAACACAGAAAGGTCAATTTGATAAGAAGGAGTCAGCAAAGAATATTGAGAGGCAGTAGAACCTACAGAAAATGCTTTCCCATTTTTCCACTCTAGGCATCAAATTTCAGAAATCTCATGTTAACCTATGATTTAAAATCTGAACAATTATTTAGGGAAAGTTGAGAATTCAACTATCTCTTTACATCCTACGTTGTGATACTTTTAAGAATAGGCAGGCAGTGCCATGTGTGTTTGGAGAGAAAGTAGGGGAAGAGAGAAACAAGCTATGCTGGATGGAAGATAAAAATGCTAGATTTCCCCTCTGCAATTCTCTGCTTATCTTAGTAACATGTTCACATACAATCCCATACAGGCGTATACTATTATTTTTGTTAATCTTCTGCATTAACTGAAATGAAAGAGTTAAACACATTCAGTTCTCTTTGTGTTGCTCTCAGGGCTTAGATATAACACAATGTATAAAATCTAATTGAAAAAGAGAAAGATATGGAAATATTAAATGTTCTAATGGTGACCTTCTTAAGGCTTCGTGGGTGTTGTTGGCAATATAACAGAAGTGTGATAGCTAAGAGCTTTATTTTAAATTCTATCAAATGCTACTACTTATCATTGAATTTATTTTCGTATAAAGCCAACACTGTGCCTGGAAGAGGGGTTGGTGTTATTTATTATTCTCTTTTCCAGACTTAGAATGAAGAGAGATGAAATTTAATTTAATATCACCAGCAGTTAGCTGGCTATGGATCAATATCTGGTGACAGCCTTGTATTCCTCATACTTTATAGAATTTATTAGTTCTTTCATAAAAAACATAGTGATGCACTGTGTGTTCAAATAGGCTAAGAGCAGCACAATTAGATTTATATCGTGCAATATATGCCTTACATCAGAGCATTGATGCACACTGGTCAACAAAGGATAATCTTTTATATAATCGGTTATTGTGTACCCCAAATTAGTTCTCAGCATTTACTGTACAATTACACTGTTCATTTCCAAACAATTACCAGTAAGAAGTAGCAAGGAAGATTTCCAATTTCACCACATGCCAAATATTTTGAACTATCTAGGGCTGGTAAATCAGCTTGCTGGTTTTTCCTTGTTTTAATTTTTCAGAAATTAAATTGCTCCTTCATTTGCAATATTGCACAATGTGTGCTTGAACACTTCTTTTTGTTGCTATTAAATAGGTCACCACATTTCCCTAGGGTAAAGCAAATTTTAATGTTTTACTTTTTCCATGTGCTGCATTGGTCAATGGGTAAGGGGAAATTACTGGGCTTTTCAGTAGATTTCTAAAAAATACTAATGATGGTGTGTGTGTGTGTGTGTGTGTGTGTGTGTGTGTGTGTGTGAGATCTGTCTACAACCATTAGTGTCACCTTTGAGGTATAGTTCTTCTCTTTATTAGTGGAGAATACATTCATATTCTTCAGAATGCATTGATATTGAATTAGTTTAAGATGGTTTTTGTTTTTGTTTTTTGAATAAGTTGAGAAGTATGTATTTCAAGGTTGGTAAGGAGAACCTTGATGCAATCAGACACATATGCTATGCATATGTTGTTTTTGCCTTTAAACTCACAGGAAGGCTATTTCAATTCTGCAGCTGTATCTGTATTGAAAGCTAGAAGAAGGGAGTAAAGGAAAGAACAAGAAGCAAATGATAGCTGTCTGCTGAGTTTTTCTTTTTTAAAAAAATCTAGTGTCCAATTCCAGAATTGGTGGGTTAAGCAATTCAGAGCACGCTTACACTTGTGGACAAGAAATGATAGTATTATTAAAAAAAATATTGCTGAAAAATTGAGAACTACAAAGAAAAGAATCATAAGGGCAGTATATAAGAGAATTAAGAAACTCAATGAAGACAGATGGCTTTGGAGGACGATTTTTGCCCAAAAGTATCAGCAAAGCGAAGCATCAGTGAGAAGCTGACCAGAGTTGGGACTGCTTTGACACATACTTGAGTTCAGGGCCCATCAGGAGAAAAGACCTTTGTTGTTGTCCTTCTTTGTGCTTCTATCACAGAATAACAAAGATGCAGCAATTTATTAAAAAAAAAAAACCCGAAATTGATTTCTCACCATTCTGGAGACTGGAGAGTCCAAGATCAAACTGCCAGCATCCAGTCAGGGCCTTCTGGTTGCAATAGCCATTAGCAAAGGCGGGAGGGCAAGCAGAGAAAGAGAAAAGGGAGCCTTTTTTCATAAACACACTCCCACAATAATGGCACTAATCCATTCTTAAAGGTGAAGTTCTCCTGTCCTAATCACCTCTTAAAGGTCTCATCTCTTAGTATGATTACAACTATAATTAAATTTCAACTCGTTTTCTTTTTCTTTTTTTTTTTTTTTTTTTTTTTTTTTTTTTTTTTTTTTTTTTTTTTNTTATTTTTTTGAGATGGAGTCTTACCCTGAAGTGCAGTGGTGTGATCTAGGCTCACTACAACCTCCACCTCCTGGGCTCAAGAAATCCTCCTGCCTCAGTCTCCCGAGTAGCTCAGACTACAGACATGTGCCACCACACTTGGCTAATTTTTGTATTTTTGGTAGAGACAGGGTTTCACCATATTGGTCAGGCTGGTCTCAACCTTCTGGCCTCATGATCCACCCCACCCACTTGGCCTCCCAAAGTGCTGGGATTACAGGTGTTAGCCACTACACCCGGCCTCAACTCGAGCTCTGAAGAGGACAAACATGCAAATCATAGCAGGCACTAAAAAGACCCCAGGACTTTGGATTTGAATCCCAAGTGGTTATTTCACAGGAACGACGGAAGTCTTGGGAAGAACTAGCTCCAGTAGGAATTTAAATTTAGCTTCCAGTCATTTCAGTCTCTAATTAAATTAAATGATCTGCGTTCATTCTTCGCAACCACTTTAGTTGGATGTGGCCATGGACCTTGCTTTTGACAAACAAACATGAGTAAAAACAATGTTTATCTTTCTAGGCAGAAATTTACATAGTCAGTACAAGGTTTGCTTCCTTCATGTGTTAATTTCATGGGACTAGCAATATTTCAAATAGCATTTGCATGTTCAGCTGCCACCAAGTGAGGACCCTAGAACGAAAGCCTCAGTCATACCACAATGGATACGTAGATGTGTTGTTTTAAGCCACTGAGATTTGAAGGTAATCTTAGCATTTCAGTTAGGAGATTATTTCAACATTTCCGTGGATTTCAAAAAAATTTTTTCCCATTTATTTATTTTATTGCATTTTAGGTTTTGGTGTACATGTGAAGAACATGCAAGATTATTGCATAGGTACACACGTGGCAGTGTGATTTGCTGCGTTCCTCCCCATCACCTACATCTGGCATCTCTCCCCTTGCTATCTCTCCCCAGCTCCCCACCCCCCACCATCCCTCCCCTATTTCCCCCCAACTGACCCCAGTGTGTAGT